>NC_135419.1:10265102-10362602 GCF_051991245.1 Festucalex cinctus
TTCTTATTTTTAGTCCATATTGTCCAACCCTACATAGTACTTGAAAATATTTGTAACAATGATGTCACTACAGTAAATGTGTTGCATTACTTTTAGTTACCTTTCAATTACATTAATCCCCTGTACCTATAAGACCACTACAGCAATAAGTGATGTAGAAATGTCCCATTTAAATACATCCTAGGCATGCTTATTTTTTAGCTAACCACATCATGTCATAACATACATGAATAATTCCACCCAAAGATGCAGTTTATTAATTGAACCTGCAAGCTGTCGCTTTCTGTAGGCGTAAAAAGCAGGATTGAAGAGGTTTTGATATTCAATAATCCTCAGCAAAAAAAAAAAAAAAGGATAATCTTAAATACTTCATGTTTTCATTATTCTCTTTTCAAAGGTACCATGTCAAAAAAAATAGTGTGATGCCATCCAGTGGTTGATAGCGGAATTACAGCCACAAAAAAACAGGAGGCATAACATCAGTTCAACTGTATTTTTTTTTTTTTAATCTGTGAAATACCAGGATGGCATCTTGTGCCATCTATGAACAATTATAAAACTGTTCACGGAGTCGTCAATTATGGATTTTCATGTTGTTTTATTTTCTCTTCCTAACACTGTATGCCATTTACGCTGTATTCACAGATGGCACATAAGAAGACACCAAAGGTGAATCTGAAACTCACAGTTTCCATAATTTAGCATCAAAATTGAAAGACAAAATCTCAAAAGTGCATTTTTAAATTTCAACCGGAAATAGCCAAAATGGCACATTCAATCTATGATAGAAGACTTTTGTGTATTTTTGGGCATCACATTTTTGTGTCTATCCATGACAGTTTCATGTTACGCTGTGAAACTGGCTTCAGTGTGAAAACTTTTGAAAAATTTCAAGGCACACTACTGTGCGCGTATTCGTCCTTGACTTGGCAAACACAACCGAGGAATGCGACGCGTCGCGCACAGCCACGCAAACAGTGACTCCGGATTAATGAGTCGGAACAAAATCATTAAAATGTAAACAGTGGCAGTTGGTTGACGGCCATTAGGGATCCTACCTGTGAAACAAGTAGCGCTAATTAACCCCGATAAGTGACCCGGGACCCGACGAAATGCCAATCAACTCCACTGAAGTGGGAGTGCTGTAATCAAAGTGCAGCTAAACTCTCGACTCCCGTGCTCAGTCAAAGTACACATAATAATAAAAATAATGAAAACAAAACAAAAAAAGTTATAGGCCTACTGTTTTAGAAGTACATTAAGCCTCCCTCTATCGTGGGGGTTACGTTCCAGACCACCGGTGCAATATATCTGCGACATAGAAATACCTTATGTAAATTCTCTATAGGCATGTTTTTATAGCATTTATGGCACATGTTTACAGATAACAAATCCAATTTTTCCAAACTAACAAACTTATCATCTCACAATATACATCAATAATCATGCCTAAAGGTGTACATTATAAAATGGACCTACAGTCGTCGCTTTCTGTAGGCTTAAAAAGTAGGAATAAGGAAAACATTGACTAATTTTCAACAAAAACTAGGCCGGGCTGAATTACAGTACTTCCGGTTTCGTTCTTTCAAATTTCCATCTCAAACTACTGTAAATAAGCTTGCCTCCATCTAGTGGTCGAAAGTGGAATTACAGTGCATCGAATGTACAGGAGCGGTATTTCAAAATAGAGTTATTAAATGTATAGATTTTTTTAATCTGTGAAATTGATGGGACCACTAACCCGGAACCTGCAATAGTAGGGTTTACTTTAGAACTACAGTTTTTAAACATCATCAACAGCTAATACTTTATATAGAATTACTTTGCTAGACATTCCAAGAAAAATGACAGCAGCAATTCCAGTTTCACGTATACACATTGTAAACAGTACTTCAGTCATCATAAAATATCACGATTTAAATGTTTTGCTAGGCTAGCTTACTGTTGCTTCTCTGGTCACTGCATACTTGCTGAGCTTAAGTCTCACATGATTTGCCGACTTCACACTGTACATGATTTGAGTTCTCCCTCTCTTGGATATTTCGTTTGGACTCCAAATTGTATAGGCTGCTGTACTGATCACATGCTTTCTATTAAATCTAACAAAAAAATGGATAGAAAGAGAAAGACACAAAGAAGAGCAGTGAAGATTGATTTTAAAATTTAATATGGGAAAATGTCGATAGGATTCCTTTGCTGTGGAAGAAAGAAATTGTATTTTCGCTTTTAACCACTAGAGGGCAGAATAAGCCTGGACATAAAAAAATAATCATGAACACGCATGATGCTCATCATAAATCAGTGCTGTTCATAATACTAGCGTCTAGCATTTAGTTTTAGTGAGTGTGGACTTGAAAAAGTAGCCACTGGTATGACATAAGCTAATGTTGATGTGTTAAAGGATAAATAGTTGAATGCATTATTATTCTTTAGCAATTAATTTAAAAACAGTTTGTGACGTGCTTGTGTCAAAATGCCCCTAGGATCAAGATATATAGAACAGTTTACATATCCAATTTCTTGTGTCGCTGAAATCAGCCTGTTTCAGGGGGCCAGCTCGGTCTCATGCAAATGAGCCCGCCCTTATTCCACCCTATATACGGATGGGCCTGTAAATACAATAAAAACAATTTCACTTGTAGACACAGCACTTTATGCACTTAAAATGAGTATATAGCACAACGACCCACTTCCCTGCACTTGTTTCAAATCAAGACAGCATTACACTTTTTACACATATAGCCTATATACATCATAGATCATGTGGTGTTAAAACTTTTATGAACAGATTCTCTTCATTTCCATGATTTTCTGCGGAATACTCTCCTCGAATTGTGCAAGCGATGCGTTTGCCTGCAGGAGTTTCAGTTCCTAACAAGCGAGCTTCACACATTCCCTGACGCAGCAAGAGTTCGACTCCTTCACAACACCGCATTATTCTAGTTCAGCTGCACGAGGAAAAACAAATTGAGACCTACATGCAAACGCCTATTATTTGCAATAAGTCAGCAGACTACTGACTATCCCTCCAATCGCATTTCGCACAAACCTTGCTTTGCATGTTTGTAACTTCCCCACAATTCCCGAGGTGAGGCATGAGCTTACTCAAAATTCACTACTACAAAATAACGAGTACTTTGTTTCAATGTTACATTTCAACATTTCTAGCAGACATATCGTGGATAAACAGAGCTGCTTGCGTTCCATTTTTTGTTTTTGTTTTAAAGAAGGTGCCATCACACTGCCAGGCAGAATTTGTGGACGACTTAAGCACCCTGGCCCAAATAATTGAATTTATGCATCTATTTATGTCGATAATGAACTTAGCTGTCATGAGAGGGCGCAAGTGTTAAACGTCACAAGAAGCAAGCCGAGATCCCTGTTGGCTGACAGTAACTCACGCCAAGGAAATGTTGGCACAAGATGACAAATATGTCAAATCGGCACAGCACTTCAAGTAGAGTCACTTGCATCTTTGTCATCTGCACCGCAAATTTGTTGCCATAAGACAGATGTCACAATGTAGTGAGTGAGTGAGTGAGTGAGTGAGTGATTTCAAAGGAAACATGGTGAAGCAGCATTTGGCTGTTATGCTGCATGCAAATGAAATAAGATGCCCGTATAAATAAAGTTACTAAGTGCTAAATGCTTTAAAATACAGGTTAAAAATTATGCTCTTTTCCCATACCTATGATTCAGGTATTTCAAAGCATTTTTAAAATCATGGACTCCCTTTATTGATTTTAGGAAGCTACTTTTAATTTAACTGTATTTATCGGAGCGAGCGAGAGAGAGAGAGAGAGAGAGAGAGAGAGAGAGAGAGAGAGAGAGAGAGAGAGAGAGAGAGAGGAAAAAAGTAGAGAAAATTGAAAAAAGTAGAAAAGGAAAAGAAAAAATAAGAAAAGAAAGGAAAAAAGAAGAAAAAAGGAAAAGAAGAAAAAAGGAAAAGGAAAGGAAAGAAGCAAAAGGGAAGAGAGAGAAAGGGGGAAGAAAAAAAGGAAAAAAGAAGAAAAAATAAAAAAATAAAAAGGAAAAAAGAAGAAAAGGGGGAAAAAAGAAAAGTAAAAAGAAGAAAAAAAGGAATGAAAAGAAGAAAAGAGAAAGAAAAGAAGAAAAGGAGAGAGGGGGAGAGAGGGGGAGAGAGAGAGAGAGAGAGAGAGAGAGAGAGGAAAAAAGTAGAGAAAATTGAAAAAAGTAGAAAAGGAAAAGAAAAAATAAGAAAAGAAAGGAAAAGAAGAAAAAATGAAAAGAAGAAAAAAGAAATAGAAAAGAAAAAAGGAAAAGGAAAGGAAAGAAGCAAAAGGGGAGAGAGAGAAAGGGGGAAGAAAAAAAGGAAAAAAGAAGAAAAAATAAAAAAATAAAAAGGAAAAAAGAAGAAAAGGGGGAAAAAAGAAAAGTAAAAAGAAGAAAAAAAAGGAATGAAAAGAAGAAAAGAGAAAATAGAAAGAAAAGAAGAAAAAAGTAGAGAGACGGAGAGAGAGAAAGGAAAAAGAAAAAGAAGAATAAATGGAAAAAAGAAAAATGAAAAGAAAAAAGGAAGAAAAATGAAAAAAAAATAGGAAAAAAAGGAAAGGAAAAGAAAAAAGAATAGAAAGAAGAAAAAAGAGGAAAGGGAAAGAAAAGAAGAAAAGGAAAGAGGGGGAGAGAGAGAGAGAGAGAGAGAGAGAGAGAGAGAAGAAAAAAGAAGAAAAAAATAAAAAGGAAAAAGAAGAAAAGGAAAAAGAGCAGTAGATACTTAGCTAGCGAGGAAAAATGGAAAGAAAACAAGAAAAAGGAGAGAGAGAGAGAGAGAGAGAGAGAGAGAGAGAGAGAGAGAGAGAGAGAGAGAGAGAGAGACTGAGTGTGTGTGTGTGCTCGTCTGTAATATTGCAGTTTGTATTGTGAAATCTCAAGAAGTGAGGCCGTGGGCAGTAAAATGAATGAAAGGCCAGCTAGGAAAAGATAATCCGAAGAGGGCCAGAGGTGCACACAGAAGGCAGATATATACAGTCCAGTATAGACACCGCGTCGAGAAATGGTCCATTTGGAGGAAGACCCGAATCACAAAACCAGTGACCTTCAGCCCGTTCAAATAATCTCAAATATCCCGCAGGCACAAGTTGATGGAGCTCAAAAAGAAGACATTTTCAAATTCTCTCCCTCATATGTCTTCTCCATCACGTGTTCCTTTAACAATATTTCGCCGCAACACGTTCAATTTGCCAATCCGGACACGATCACTAGTCAACACCTGTGTTTGAAACCTCCAGTATATCCCAAGAGGTCGGCGAAGATTGCCCATCAACTACTCTTTGCTTTCACCTCTGCTATGGAAGTTATTTAATGAGAACGCCTTTGCCACAAGGGATGGTCCAAGGTAAACAAAAAAAAAGGGTAAAAAAAAGCTGAGCTGATATTTTTAAAGGAGAGGGGTAACATTGACGAGTCTCTAATGCATTCCAAGGGGATTGTTGACTCAGCTGAGGGATGAAAGAGCCTTACCTTGAAAGTATTGCGTCCCCCTCACTAAATTTGGTCACGGTGATGGAATCCAAAAAGTGCGTTTGAGTGGGACATACAAGAGAGGCATTTGATGTTTATGGTATTTTTACAAGCTGACACCAGTAGAAAGCTGTATTGGTTAAGGGACGGGAGTGTGGTCCCCCATTTTACATCAGTGTAATTCAGAAAAACAGGCAAATAAATCCTGTCCTGAACAGTTTA
Organism: Festucalex cinctus; assembly: GCF_051991245.1. NCBI lineage: Eukaryota > Metazoa > Chordata > Actinopteri > Syngnathiformes > Syngnathidae > Festucalex > Festucalex cinctus. Next base: position 10,270,806 of record NC_135419.1, read on the forward strand.
GCATTTCAAAAAACAAATTAAACCGGCAATGAGTTCGCTGTTGGCTTCTAAATGACTTCCCGCGCCCCGATTTTCACTCCAACAACCCCCCTCACATTGTCTATTTACTTTGTCTCATTTCTTTTTATTTCCTCTGTCAGACGTGACCCCCCCAGGCCCCTCCCCTCCTTCCTCCATCGACTGTAAATGAATGAAGTGTGTGCTCATCAAACAGGATGCCTTCTAGTGAATGGAGTGTCAGAAAATGAGCGGAGAGGTGAGAACGCACTGAATGATAAATGAAACTAACGCAAATGGGACATCGTTAGTCTGTCACAAACAGTCTGTAACTTGCAGGTATAGCATAACATGGAGACATTTACAGTATGTATGGCACCCATTAACATTGAAGGCAATATTGTGCTGTTGTTGTTGTTTTTATGCAATTCCATCAATGCTAATTCCCTCGGACGTCGTAACTCACATGTGGGGGTAGTCATTGAAAAGTTATGAGTCATTTCAGTCTCACAATAGAAGAGGCCACGGAGCAATGACGTCAGCTATTGTGGCAGCCATGGACATCTTGTTTTGCTTTTTTATAGTTACATAAATAAGGTAAAACGGTTTCAAATCGAAGTAACATTTCCTAGAATAATTTCTGCAGCTTCTTTCATGGGACCCAAGGATGATTTTAGGAATAAATAACACGGGGGCATATTCACTAAGAATGCGCTGCGTCCGGTAATAGCGCGAAATATTTCACCACAACTGCACCCGCCGTCTGCGCCCAGTTACCCACCTATTCACTAAGGATATTGCTCTTAATCATATAACAGCGCAAACACGCCCACAAAACTGACAGCTTGGAGCAAATTTGCACCTGATTTACCACACATGGCAATGGATTTGCGCCAAGAACATGGTTGCCATAGTAACAGTTGCGAGAAAGAAGACATTATCAGAAAGCGAGAGTGGACCGAGAGTAAGCGTTTAGAGCGCCATTAAGCTGTACAGAGCAGAGAGGACGACAACGACGTCATTCATTCATAAAGTACAAATTATCCGCCATTTTGGCTCCTCGTCCGCCATATAGCTCGCAGTGTTTTCCCCTGGTCCGCTATTTAACCCTTAGCTAAACCAGTGCTAGCACTTGTGGGAGTATCTATAGCTTTTTCGCGCTCTTTTTTACACATCAGCCTCCCCCACTTCTTTTCCATCCACCTCAAAGCAGTAATGGGAAGTCCAGCATCTTATTATTATTATTTTTTATTTTAATGTATTTTAGATTTTTTTTATGTAAATTAGTTTTGATGTAAATAGTGACTTTGATGAGGAAATTCTGCTTCAAACATCAATGCCTATGTAGTAGGAACGGAAAAATGTTGACTTGTGATTGTATTGTAATGCTGTTAATGTTTTATGTTATGTTTGTTTTGTTGTGTTTCTGGAAAGCCTGCGATTGACTGGCAACCAGTTCAGGGTGTACGACGCCTACTGCCCATAGCCAGCTGGGATAGGCTCCAGCACCCCTCGCGACCTTTGTGAGGAGCAAGCGGTTCAGAAAATGGATGGATGGATGTTGTGTTTCTGTAATGCGCTTTGTGGCAGCTAAGGCTGTTTGAAAGCGCTATATAAATAAAGATGACTTGACTTGACTTAAGTCGAAATTCGGTTTGCATCGCTATAGGAATGGAACTCCGACAAGACTTCCTGTAATAAACTTTGTAAAGTTTTGTTTTGTTTTGTGTTATTCTATGAATCAGCAATGATACAAATTGCGCCAAGGCAGTAGGGGTCCAACAGGCAGGCGAAGTAGGTAGATGTCGGAGAAAGCAGGGTGGTAAACATCTCAGGATTTGCATTAACATTTTTGTTTAGTTATGCTATTATGTGCAAAATGGTTGAAGAGTGGTTAGCAAGTCTGCCTCCAATGTTATTGTTAGCTGGGATAGCCTCAAGCTAACCTGTGACCCTCCCTTCTAAAATTACAAGATGAATATATTCACTTCATCAGTTGAGTTGATGAAAACATTTACACTACCACAATATTATGGTGCATACTGCCACGGTTATCAATACTGTCATTTTAAACCTTCAAGAGCAAGGAAACATTTACTGTGAGATTGAGCGGCGAGGATCAGCCAATGAGGCAGAAAACCGATGCAAGGTAAACCCGGCGAATATGGATCTGCAAAATTAGACGCGATGGGGTTAGAAGGGAAAATTTCTTTCCAATACAGTGGATGGTCCATTTGTTAAGTCCCAGAGGAGGGGGACTAAGAACATGAGCTACTAGTGCAACATTGAGCCAACCATTAAAGCAGCATGCTGGCTGCTGACCTGCTTAAAGTGCAAGTTAGCCTCATCTAGTGTGCTAGACTCCGAAGAGCCAGAGGGTGGCGTCATCAATATGGAAATGTTTGTAAATTACTCATAGCCTTGCTGTTTGTGTGCATGGTAACAGAGGTTTGAAGTGCACAGCATTTGATCTATAACCTTCACGGTATTGATTGTTCGGCCATCATTAGCATGGTTTACAAGAAACTTATTAAATGAGGCAACATGGGGCACAGCATTTAGATAGTGTATTTACTTAAATATAGCCTACATTCATTTATCATTTAAAATAATAATAATAATAAAAATAAACTAATAGTCAGGTATAGCTCTATTTGAATACATAAAGGTCACATCTCTGATGTGAAGTTACTGAATATAAAATTAATAAGACATTTTCACTCATTTCAGCATATTACATTTTGTAACACATTACTTGTCGTAAAACATTTTCATGGTAACTGAGCTAATCACATAAAAGAGAACGCAAGCATAAAAAAAAAGCACATAGCATCTGGTGAACGCTCATTTCAGGTCTCCAATTTTTGTTTTTATTCCCAATACATGCTGTCATACTATTTGAGCTTGTCTGTTGTTTAGCTACTGACACCAGTTTGCTGATTCTAGCTATAGTGGAAAAATGTGACACTGCCAGTAGACTGAAGAGTGGGGAAAGTGCTTTCATAAGGGCCATGCCATCTGCTCGAACCCATTCTGCAGCCATTTAAAAAAAAGTTTGGAAACTCTCTGGCAAAACACAAAGAATGTGTGTACCCTAATTAAAATAATCTAGTCATACGCAAAAAACACCACAAGGCCTCATTTATCAAGATATAATGAGAGCTGGTGTCAAACATGCAAACACCAGCATGGCTTGAGACTTTGAACGTGACCTGTTTCCTGCTACTGCTCTAAAGTAATCAACCACTGAGTCAAAAATGTCAGCGGATGGATGGATGGATGGATGGATGGATGGATGGATGGATGGATGGATGGAACTAGCTAGCTTGATAGATGCTACCTAGCTAGCTAGCCTGATAGAGATATTTAGCTAGCTAACTAGCTAGCTTGATAGACAGATATTTAGCTAGCTAGCTAGCTTGATAGATAGATAGATAGATAGATAGATAGATAGATAGATAGAGAGAGAGAGAGAGAGAGAGAGAGAGAGAGAGAGAGAGAAGAGATGCTAGCTTGATAGCTGAGCCCTGAGCCTCCAAGCGAGACTTACATGAACTGTAGGGTGTTTTGTTGAACCAGTTCAGAACGCAGAATGTTATTTGGAGGACGCTCCATTGCTGTTCCTGCTTAGTTGACTTTTTTTAGTTGGAGGTTGAGGAGTTGAAAACAGAACAGTTCCTCCTTAGCGGCGAATAACCGAGGGGGAAGAATGTCTGAAAGCTAAGCTAGCTAGATTGAGAGAGAGAGAGAGAGAGAGAGAGAGAGAGAGAGAGAGAGAGAGAGAGAGAGAGAGAGAGAGAGAGAGAGAGAGAGAGAGAGAGAGAGAGAGAGAGAGAGAGAGATGCTAGCTTGATAGCTAGAGAGCTAGCTAGCTAGCTAGCTAGCTAGATTGAGAGAGAGAGAGAGAGAGAGAGAGAGAGAGAGAGAGAGAGAGAGAGAGAGAGAGAGAGAGAGAGAGAGAGAGAGATTAGCTGGTAAAGTAGATAGAGCAGTGGATACTTAGCTAGCTTGATAGATAGATAGATAGATAGATAGATAGATAGATAGATAGATAGATAGATAGATAGATAGATAGATAGATAGATAGATATGCTCACATCAAGTCCTCCCCTTGTTTTCAATTTAGCAGTGTAACATTTCAAATCAGTCCACCAATCCTGCCTGTTTAACCCCCTTTGCCCTGGGCGATAAAACGTTAATAACCCTGTTTGCTTTGCAAAACGCCAGCCAATCCCCCATGCTTTAATTAAATAGATTGGTCACCTCATTGGTTATCAGTGACAGCGCATAAAAACAGCCAATTCCCAAAGCACCAGAAGTTGAAAAGAACTATAAGCGATGTGTACTGCGTATTCCTCGGAGACATGCCAGCACTTATTACACTGGCGTAGCAATCAAACATTCATAACATCAGCAACCATACACCCTGAGGGATAGCATGTACTCTAATCGCCGTGCATTTTAATTAAGTACTTGGCAATTAATGCCACAATGGAAATGAGCTTGGATAATCGCCTTACCCTGTGGTGATATAGTAAACAAATATCTGGAAGGGGATTTGCAAGAGACCTGTCATAGATGTGGCATATCATGGCTTCCATCTATCCATTTTGTATCATTTGTCCAAAGTAGGATCAAGAAGGACTAGTAGCCAGTTAAAGAGGAAGTCAACTTTAAACATTTCTTGACAATATGTTATATGTGACCTTACTATTCTAAACATGACATTCTGATTATTATTATTACATTAGTAGAATATGACTTAAGCAGCAAAATCTAGCTGTTTTGATCCAACTCAGGGGGCGGCCATTTTGTCACTTGTTGTCGACTGAAGATGACATCACGGTTGCTCAGGCAACAACCAATCACAGCTCACCTGTCATACCGTATTTAGACTAGTGGGGCTGCATAGAACATATTGTTGTCAAGAATATTTTCTTGGGTGGGCATTGACTTCCCTTTAAACTACACAAATTGCTGATAAATAAGAATGTGATGGTGCCCAGCTACATCTTAATTCAAATGAAAACAAACAAACAAACAAACAAACAAACAAACAAATCCTTGAAAGTAGTAGATTGTTGCTCAGTCGAGGCCACCATTTTGATAATCGATTAATCATTTAGAGACATTGTTTAACTTAAATAGGTTGACAACCCTGTCCTGAAGGTCCACTGTCTACTGTTGGAAAAGTGGACACGCCAATTGGATACTTGGGGAGCAGGTGGCCTGCAGGTTGCTTTATTGCTCAAGTGGTCTTTTATGTGGATAGTTTAGAGAGATTAGAGAAGCACTGATAAGACACTAACATGGGGCAAAATCCTCTTTCTTGCTATAAAAAAAAAAAAATGTAGCAAGGGCTAGCAAATGTCCAACACTATAACTCAGGCTCATATTGAATTATTTTTCATGTGACATAAAGACAAATGCTTGTGGAGATAGAGGAGGGGTGGGGGGAAACAAGGAGACCTCCTACCTAGCTGTGCCGACTGGCCTCCTCCAATGTGCTTTGCTCAGCAGTGTGGAAATGAGGAATGATTGGTGTTACACTTGTCCAACTACTCTTTCCAAAGCGCCCTCTCTACAAAATGTGACACATTTTATAGATGATGTTTGTGGTGTATTAACCGGAGATGGCAGTGGGAGGAGGGAAAATGTTTTTTTTGTTTTTTTGTTTTTTGGGCGGGTTTCAGCGCTCTATTTTCCAGCTCAAATCCCGGCTGAGCCTTTTGGCTTGGTTTATAGATGTGGCACTGTTATGGTTTCAGGGCTTTTTAGATGACATTCAGATGGTTACTTGAATCAGGTGAAGGTTTATTGGAATGAAAAATGTTTAGGGTTTAGTTTTGCAAATAGGTAATCACGTCATTAGCTCCACCACAAGTTTGTGTTCGGTTGAGTACAGCAGTGCTAGATTAGTTCAGGATGGCAGAATTCACAGTTTTGGCACATTTGTTCAATCCATGTCCAACGGCATTTGGCAGCGCTGCGCGGCTGTAACGGCACATGTGCTGCCGCAAAAATGAATATTTATTTTCCATGCACACAGTATGTTCAATTTTGGTTTAGTTGGGCGGGGCCAACAATATCCTCATAATAGTTGATTTTAAATTATGAACAACAGATCGTTTCAAAATATGAAGAGCATATTTGACGTTAATAAATGGATGATTAATCTGTAATCTGACTTGTGTGAGATGTTTGTCACTTAAGTTTAGTACATGTGCTAATCATTTGTTCATATATTTACGTAATTGTATTATCATGGTTGCAGTTTGCAGCAGTGTACAGCTCTGTACAGTATCTAATTATTAACTCATTCACTCCCAGCCATTTTCACTGAAGCAACCCCCTTCGCTCCCGGCTGTATGACTGGATTTTGGATGTTTTCTTTTGCAAGACCCACAGAATATTGTGTTCTATTGCTATAAAAACATGGAACCTGCCAAAAGGAAGATTATAGTCATATACATTTTTATCTGTTTCCGTTTTGCAGCAATTAGCGTGAGAATATAGCTAAGTTTCATCATTATTCACTGTGGGGGGAAAAAAAGCCTTTTTTCAAAATTGCCCTGGTTGATCTCTTATATTTTGCTGCCACCTGCTGGCCGTTTTTGTAATAACTACCATTGCTTCATCCACTCTCTTCAGTTCAGAGGCTGCACACCTTCTGTACGCTCTAGCATGGGGGAAAAAAACAAAAAACGTTTAAATACGTTTTTGGGAGCAAATGAGTTAAACAAATATATTAATAATAGGGATGAATGAATACCCTTAATAATACTGTACCTGTTTATTTCAAGGTATCGGCACTCACGACGGTGGCCGATACCAGTATCGCCCTCTTGTGATTAGGAACTAGAAATTGTGAATTACAAGTATATAAAATTGCCATTACCTCCATGTAATTTTGAGGGAAAATGCTAGGATCTTTGTTTTAAATTATGTCAGTGGTTTTATATCAAAAGTATGAGCAGTATCTGTACTTGGGTATCAATGACTACACAAAGGTGGAGTCCTCATACTGAAATCGGTCAAAAAAAAAAAAATCTTACTCATGACAGTACTGCTATGTAAAAACCTTCCTGTTCCGTTCATTATGTGTCTGTCAAGAACAATTACAGGTTTACTTTGTGGTATTTTTATTTGGTTGTATTTTAATCTTTACATTTGTACGACTTCAAACAACGTCAGTTAATTTAGGTTTTATGATAGCAACACAGAGTCTGGAACAAAAGAATTCATTTGAGATTATTTTCTTTGGGAAAATTAGAAAGGTCAACCAGCATCACGGATCAGATTGTGTTTGACATCTTTTATCAAGTTTATCACACATCACTCAAAATGAAATCAAGCACGGTTAGGCATTGACACGTATCACACTTTGAGTAATTGGAGCTTATTTCACAACCATTCCCGGCAGTTACTATTTTTCAGTTTATCATACAAGTTTATCTTCAAAACCCATTCAACTTTTTAATTCCCGTGCGCTGCCACCACAAGCGCAAATAAACGACAGACTCCCTTCAATCACAATTGAGATGACAAAGCCCTCGTTCTGCATTTCAAAACAATTCACAATTCATTCTGACGTCAATGGGGAAAGAATGTGTTCTTGCGGAAAAAGAGGAAAGCATCTGGATGTGCTGATAAATAGATGCAGGCACCCCAGACGCCCTTTTTTAATTTGTAATCAGCTGCTGTTATTTGCAGAAAGCGACAGAGACGTCTTTGTGATCAGGTTGTCTTCTTGCCAATCATACTTTCTTTGAAATTAAAAGGCTTGGACCCTGTAAGTAAGATTTGTATCTTAAAAAAAACAACAACAACAACTTGTTTTTCAATAAGAAATATACAGCGGTATTCTACAGTATTGTACTTCATAAAAGCATGATAATGTAATCCGAGCTCAGCTGCTTTGCGTTATACTCGATTGAAGGTGCGGCTGAATTACAAATCTCTCACCTCAGGTTCTGCCATTAATTGGCCTATCACACCGAGCAAATAATGACACCAGCAATGTGTCTCTTATCTCGTGTCCTCTCCTTGGGCTCGATTGCGCTTTCGGGGCGATCCAATTTCAAATTTAACCGACGATATCTCCGACGGGGACTTGTAACATGTCGACTAGATCAACCCAACGACTGCGTGCGCCCGCAAGCGTCGTTTGACAAGGACGCCGAAGCGCCGGAGATGAGAAGACGCACGGGGGCACAGCGGGGCCTAATTTAGCGGCGTTCGTTTGAAGACGTGCAGCTGTAAACTTGTCTCACACTAGCATGATGAGTAAAAACAAAGCAGCGGTGCTTGTCTGACCGTCCTGATGCTAAAATGACCTCGCTTACGTCCGATTAAATAATAATAAAGCAGCTTGTAGGGCTTTTCTCAACATCATTAAGTTAAAAGGTGTGATTGAAGAGAAAGTTGGGACACTTGGTTGTGAGACAAACATGTTTTTTTTGTTTTTTTTTAACACAAAAGATCCATTCAAGGACAGAACAAAACAAACAAACTGAACATCAAACAAAAAAAACTTATTTTGTGCATTTTTTTTCAACTCACTCGAAATTTTGATATTACTGAGGTACAATGTTTGTCCTCCATGTCATTCCAAAGAAGAAAAAAAAAGGTCTACTCACGTTGTAGTATAGGGCAATATAAAGCCTGGAACAAGTGCAACTATGTCATGTCCGCCATCTAGCGGTGAATGGCGATATTACAACTGAAACTATACAGCGGAACCATGTTATTCGTAGTGTATTCTTATTTATGTATTTATTTATTTATTTATTTATTTATTTGTAAACCCAAACAATTCTTCAAAAAACTCAACTTTATTTATAAACTGCTTTAAGAACAGGCATTGTTGTATATACAAAGTGCTGTACATAAACATAAATATCGGATTGTGCAGTAAAGAATAAGGTAACAATTTTTTTTTTTATATTACAGAATGCTATTTTTTTTTCTTATTAAAAACACTACAATTTTTTTTTTTTTTTTTTTTTTTTTTTTTTTTTTTTTTTGTGAGGCTGAAACAAATGGCATTTAGGGAACAGGTAGGCCGGGCAAAAGGCGTTTTGCTGCCCATTGTTTTTTTTTTTCTTTCTATGAATAAGGATGCCCACATTTGCACACCACTGTGATAAATACATTTTATTTAATACATTTTAGGTTTAAAAAAAAAATAAAAAATGCTTGATTAATGCAAGGAATGTGCCAAATGAAATAATGAAGCAGGCCATACTTTAGTTCGGCTGTGTGAAAAACAGGCATTTATTCTTGAATAAAGAAGAAGTGCAGCCCTAAAGCTAATCAATATGCTAAAAGATCCTTGCAAAAGTTGGTATAATTCTTCTCACTGTCACTCCGTTGTCACCGAATAAAGGTAGAGACATTTTATTGAGACGTGGGCGACTTTAATCATCCGTCCCGAAAAGAAAACAAGGAGAAATGGAAGTGGGTGAGAAATGGAAGCTGTGAAATTGCACCGCACTGTTGGATGAAATCAAATCAATAGAAGCTCGCTGAGCTCATTTATTACATGTGATCGACCGACAGCATTTGTGACGGACAAATCCAGAACTGCGGGTCATATACAAAGTCACGCAGAGGAATGACACACTAATAGTAGTGTAGCTTTGTCGCGCGTTGAGCTGCAGGCCAATTACAGCCGACGGGGAGGGATGTTGTGCATGATGACACAGACTAATGGAAGGATGCAATGTAGCGCAGGTTTGCCAGCGTCATGCAAATATTTACCTTTCCACTTCACTGGAGCTCCGCCGGTCTCATTTCCATCACAACAGCAGGCGGAGTGAAGGACAAACAGAAAAGTCCTTTACACACTCATGCGGTTTTCTCATATAGAAGAAACCACTTACACTATACAACAACAACATGATGATGGCTCTACTTTATATTCTACTTGCAGGCAGCAAATGGCTCCAAGTTGCGCCCGAGGCGGAGTTTATCAAAAGACACATCAGACCATGCAAATGAGACACACGGACGCATAAAGCAACACTTTGAATGAGGCATCAGTCGTCGGTTTAAGTTGAGAAAAAAACAAACAAAAAAACGCTTTTAACGGCCAGAACCTTAATGAAGACTTGAAAAATTCATGAAGGAGATTAACATTAATGTTGGAGATTCTCGCTGAGGTTAACCCTCAGGTGTGCCCGCCTCCTCCCTCTGCCATCTTCCCAATTATTGATAGCGCCATGTGCATGTTTTTGACACCCACTGTCAAAGAAAGCGTTTGAACTTTTAAAAACAGTCATGATCTGACAATTGTGTGGAACGATGGTGGAAGGTAGGAGGACGGTGATAAACTGGCCCCAAAACGAACGGTTGAACAAACAGAGTTGAGTGTCCACAAGATTGTATAAATCTTTGTCCAAACCTTTTCCTCCGAGGGAGGCATATGGAAAAATTGGAAAGGCCAATTTCATTTTTTATTTTATTTTATTTTATTGTAATTTTATTTTAACGTAATAACCACACAAAAGCCAATCACTCAGGCAATTACACATAACTGTATTTTGGGAAAAACTACTACTGCAAGGTAATAAGGTGATGAGAAACGTTTTGGGGTTATTGCTTATATTTTGTCATATTTTCTATAAAACAAGATTTCTTCTTACAATTTCGACACACACATACCGTGACAACTCCTATATATTGAACCTATGCATATGTTCAAGTGTGAGTTGCCTAAAGCATTTCCATCCCTTATATTCAACGTGATATTCCGAGATTTACCACCTAATATTTATCTTCTGCCCCGAAGCTGTGTTGATCTCCAATGCAAAGCTATTGAACGTCGCGATCTAAAGAGCTGTCATTTCAACACTTTAAATGTTATGGTTAGGGTTGGGTTTTGGTTTGTTTTTATTTTTTTTACTTTTGTCAGGGTTCTAGTTTTGAGTGGGTTTTGTTTGAGTTTGTCATCGTTTTCCTCTATGTTTCTGTGATGATCTGTTATGTTCTGTTACCCAGACGACTTGACTTGACTTGTGTGTCTCCCATTGTTTCATCAAGCACTGTCCTTCCCACCTGTGTTTGCCTGACTTCCTCGTGTGTCAACCTATCAGCACCCTCTGCCACTTGTGTCTTGCCCAGCTGTGTCTCGTTGTGTCAATTAGTGTGTGTGCATTTACTCTCTTGTCTCCCCTCTGACTGTGTTGATTCATTGTCATTTTCTGCTTGTCATGCTGCCGGTTTTGTTACACGCCTTGTCTCGTTTACCTTTTTGGACTTTGTTGTTTTTGTTTCTTAGTTTGTAGCTCATTTTTGCCTCCTCGTTTTTGTTTATTAAACTTTTTTTTTTTTTTTTTACCTCATTCTTTGTCCCCTCGCCCTGCTTCCCTGCATTTGGGTCCACCACCACACCACAACCGTAACATAAAAAAACAAACAAAACAAAACCCAACCCAAACTATGACATTACAAACCTGAATTTTATCTGAAAACCTCTTCCACAAATAACTGTTAAAAAATAAATAAATAAATAAATAAATAAATAAATAAACATATTTGACAAAGATGTAGTATGTCGGAAGCATCAGTATAGGAACATAAACATCCACAGCAGAGAATAAATTAACAAAAAATTAACGGTAATATGGTAAATTCTGTAGAGTAAATTTTACTCTAAACAATCTGGTCCCACTCTAAACAGAGTAAAATTTACACTGGGAAGAGAGTACAATATTTCGTCTTTTTAGTGTACTAGTGTGTTTTTCACTAAAAGATTCTAAGTACATTTTGCAAGAGATTTGAACTAAAATTTACTAGTTTATTTTTTTTTTATGTTACACAAGGGTTGAGGAACGAACTCACGACCATCAGCTTGGGAGACTGTCACTCTACCACCTGAGTTATGCCACTCCCACCGTTTACTTTTATTTAAAAGGAGACTCAAAGTTACAGTTCCAGCTGACACGAGCGATATACTAACACACAGTAGGAGCGGCATAGCTCAGGGATTAGACTGACTGTCTCCTAACCTGAAGTTGTGGGTTCGTTTCTCAACCCTTGAGTGACTTTCTTCTTCTTCCTCTTCTTCTTTTTTTTATTTTACTCTCTTCCAGTCGTAAATTTTACTCTGTTTCGAGTGGGATCAAATAGACTGTTTAGAGTAAATTTTACTGTACAGAATGTACTGTGTAATTATTTCCATTCCAATGTTATCATATTGCAACATTTGCTTCGAGGTTAACAAACTACAATGTCTCTAAAAGCTGCCATTTTTCCATGTCGCGGCCCAGAATTGGATGAAGATGACCTGCCAATTTTTATCTTTGAAAGTAGTACAGAGCCCTAAAAGACAAAATAGCACCGTGTGTCAAGAAATTCAACAATGTTGGGACAGAAGACGTGAGTTTGACAGTTATTTACTACCTAACATGTATTCCGGAAAATTGTGTTGCTGTATGAAAGAGCATAACGATGAAGCAATATCCCACTTTCGCTGGGCTCATATAAAAGAATAAATCTAAGTTTAACTGTGGGATGCTTCACGAGCAAGTTTCGAGATCGAAATAAGCATGTTTTGCTTACTAAACAAAGATGTTCAATCAAAGTGATGAGGATATGGCTTGCAGCCATAACTGAAGTGCTTCAAGCGGCGAGAGTGTTCACCCTCAATTGGTATGCTGCACAGGTCATGTGTTTTTTTGACACACTCAGTTCACTGTCACTTTGATTCCCATTGGAAAAGCACTTTGAGGTTATTAGATGACATAAGAATCTTGGCAAAAAATGTGATCTGAATGAAGTCCAGATATTTTCCATTTTTTGTGTGACAGCTATTATTTCGACATTAGCATCTGTTCACTCTTTTGCCCTTCTCCTTTTTACATCATGCCATTTTTTTTCTGGAGCATTCTGGGGGCACTTCAGAATCCAATGTGCCAATCTTTCACGGGATTTGAGGCTCAGAAGGTATTAGAATGAAAAGTGTATTCAGCAAAAAAAATAAAATAAAAATCGTCAAGAATGGAAAGTGGAAGTCAACCTTAAACGTTTCTTGACAATAATATGTTAAATATGACCTTACTAGTCTAAACAAGATATTCTGATTAATATTACATTTGCGGAACATGAGTTATAAAGCAAAATCCAGCCGTTTTTGTCCATCTCAGGGGGCAGCCATTTTGCCACTTGCTGTCGACTGAAGATGACATCACACTTGCTCAGGGCTCAGGCAACGACCAATCACAGCTCACCTGTTTTCTGAAGCTGAGCTGTGATTAGTCGTTGCCTGAGCTCTGAGCAACTGTGATGTCATCTTCAGTCGACAGCAAGTTTCAAAATGGCTGCTCCCTGTGATTCGTATTTCACAAACGTAATATTAATCAGAATGTCATGTTTAGACTAGTGAGGTCACATATAATGTAACACATTATTTTCCAGAATTTTTTGACTTCCCCTTTAACTGTCAAATCTGCACTGTTGTTTGTGACTTAAACTGGAGGACTCCACACCTCACATGGATAACTGATATAAATAAATATATATTATTTGATTGAAACATCTTCAACCAAGATGAGCCCATTTGCAACTAGTCAACTTGTGGGTGTTACCATGGCCTGGATTGCTAAAAATCCACACCGACAACAACTGTCAAGTCTTTCCTCATATATCTGGCCCTACCCTTAACATTAGCCTCCAAATGAATGCGGTCTGTCAAACCAACAGCGGAGTCTTCTGCTAAATTGGACTGGAAGGCAAACATCAACAGTCCTGACAGCCAGTGCCATGGAAACTCATCCTAAACACCTTAAAGGCGGAAAAGCCAAATGGCGAGTGGAGTTGGGTCATACGTGAACACACACATACACAAACATGCTTCAAGGATGAGTGGCAGCCCGATAAGGCCGAGATGACACTCCGCTAGGCTTGGTAGCGCACTCACACACACACACACACAAGCGTGACTTGGCTCTCGGTCAAAGAACATTAAGAGATTTCACCACACGGAGGCCTTTCTCTCTCTGCTCATAATCAGCCTTCCATCTCCAACTCAACGTATTTGTCAGCTCGCTTTTGCTGGTGAGCCCCTGGAGAATGGTCCAAGAGGGGCTCATCTGCTCACATCATTAGTACGGTTGAAAAAAAAAAAAAAAAAAAAAAAAAAATTCTATCACATATCAGTTATTTGTATGCACTACACTGCCCATCGTTTACAGTAAGCATACTAAGCTAGCGCCTCATCAAAGTTATGTTTGTCTTTATCTCCGATTTGTTTAAAGATAAGGGTGATTGAATGGGGGAGAGTGAAGACGGAGAGTGCAAGTGAGAGTAGTTTGACAAGGATAATATAGTGAGAGGAGAATATAAACGAGTCTGGAGTGGGAAGAAAATAATGCAAAAAAAAAAAAGTACGAGTTAGAGAAGGGTGAGGGAAGAATGCTAAGAGAAAGGGAGAGTAGTGTGAATCGAGCGAATACTGGAGCGACATTGACTACGTTTACATACAGTTGATATAATATTCGAGTTAAGTTCAAAATTCAGGTTTCTGAAACAGTCGGGATAACTTGCTTACATGCATGAGCGGCCAGTTATTTTTGCATACATGGCAGTTGGAATTGCACGATTTAAAAGGGAAGTCAAAAAATAAATAAATTCTTGACAATAATATATTCTATGCAGCCCCACTAGTCTAAATATTTTATTCTAATTAAGCAGCAAAATCCAGCAGTTTTTATCCATCTCAAAATGTGGCCATTTTGCCACTTGCTGTCGAGTGAAAATGACATCAGAGTTGCTCAGAGCTCAGGCAACGACCAATCACAGCTCAGCTTCAGAAAACAGGTGAGCTGTGACTGGTCGTTGCCTGAGCAACTGTGATGTCATCTTCAGTCGACAGCAAGTGGCAAAATGGCTGTCTTCTGATATTTTATATTAAAGTGCTGGCTTTTGCTTCATAACTCAGATTCCACAAACGTAATATTAATCAGAATGTCATGTTTACACTAGTGAGGTCACATATAACATATTATTGTCAACAAATGTTTAATAAAGGGATACTTGACTCATTGAGCCATTTTAAGCAGTAAAAAGGTAATATTTTGTCCTTAAATTAATGTGGTAACTTCGTTATTTTTCATTTACAATTAATACCTTTAAAAAGTATTTTTCTACTTGCTGTCGACTGATGATGACACCACCTGTGCTGAGGAAGTTGGCAACGACCAGTTATGGCTCAGTTTCCTGACCAAACTCAGAAAACAGGTGAGCCATGATTGGTTGTTACTGCCTTCCTCAGCACAGGTGATGTCATCAGTCGACTGCAAGTAGAAACATTACTTTTTAAAGGGATGAATTGTACATGAAAATTAATGAAGTTAATTCATTCCGGACAAAATATTAACTTTTCGCTGCTGAAATGGCTCATTGAGTCAAGTATCCCTTTAAGGTTGACGCAAATTGACATTTCTGCATCTTACTTCCTAGCGTCAATAAAGTTGTTAAAACACAATCTATTCATGTCACACATCACACTAATAAGGCATTTGGTTTCCTACTTGCTCCAAAATTATGGTTCTTTGTTCTCTTGTCATATTTGTTCATCTCTGCTTGTGTATCTCCAATGAGTTGTGAGAATACGCACTGACTTATATGTGTGCATATACAGCATACATACTATGGCATTTTTGCCACAGAGACAGAAAATAACATGAAAACCCCACTGACAAATCAATGTATTCAAGTTAGGCTTGCTTAGCGAGTGGCAACGTAAGATGGCCGCCATGCATACAAGTATTTCCTGTACTGTAGACGAAGATTCCTTGAGAATAGTGCATGCGCAGAATGTTCCAAGTATTCGAGTTAGAAAAGTGGTAACCTGGGCGTGTTATTCGGGGTTTTGCGCATGTCTGCATTTTGAAAGGGTTTTTGACCACATAAACAAAGTAACAGGACTAGTGAGCGAAGAGTGAATAGAGGAGAGAGATGAGTGAGAATGAGAAGAGGGCAAGTTAGAGTGCGAGTGAGAGTCAGCAAGTGTTGTGAGAGTGGTGTTTACAAACACGGCCTGCTCGCTGAGCATTATCGCTGTCAAAACAGCAGCTATTGCCGTGCTTTAACGATCTCATCCTGGTTGACGATGAGCCCCGTGCGCCGTTTGCTCGTTACGTAGCGACATCGCACGCGTGTGATTAAAGCAAACGCATTCATCATAATTCACGAGGCAAAACTGACCTTAAGCAAGCTTTCCTCTCGAGACCCTTCGGCCCAATCCATCAACCGCGTTTCACGTTTGATTTATTCAGCTGATTGAATTGTTTTTCCTCCTGAATGTGCAAATAATGAAATAAATGGAAACAAAGGCAAACAGTGTGAGCGCTTTAAGTAATGCACCTTAGCCTGTCAGCTTCCCAGTGGCAACCCCTATCTCCTCTCTCATTTAGGGATCGTTATCTCCTTGCCAGGCACTGACAGCATAGTGAGGAGTCGGGTGGACAAGGCATAAGATGTAATATCTGCCTCCACCTTTAGGGAGGCTGCTTGCTTGATTAATGAACAATTGACTCTGTGATTAACACCTGCACGAGCGGGAGCGAGACTCCAAACAAATCGATTTTCTTCTCTTCCTTTGAACACCTACTCTCCCGTGGCCTTGCGGAACACGATGAACACAATGGAATGGTTCCCGTTAACTCATTCACTGCCAATGACAACTATAGACGTCAAACATCCAAGCAAACAGACAGTGTTAATTTAGAAAAAAATAAAATTAAATAAAATTAAAATTTTTATTAAAAAAAAGAAATTTCAATTTAGTTTTAGTTATAGTGTTCTGACTAAATATAATTAAAGCCTTAGTCATAACTTAGTCACCTGATTGTATTTGAGTTTTAATCCAACTTTAGTTTAGTTAGCTGTCATTTACTAGTTCAATGGCCAGAATTGACAAGAGACACTTAACGCACGGTTAGCCACGCAACAGCCAACCGCTATTCTAAACCAACAACAGCCATTCACTGATTCCCATGTCAGTCATTATCAAAGTCAGAGATACTACAGTGTAGAATGGGGGTTGCAGACCACAAGTGGACAAAAATAATGCCTGCACCTCACATGCATATTTTGTATTGCTCAGGTCTTAGGTAACAACCAATCACAGCTCAGCTTCACAAAACAGGTGAACTGTGATTGGCCGTCGTCTGAGCCCTGAGCAACTGTGATGTCATTTTCAGCCGACAGCAAATGGCAAAATGGCCACCCCCTAAGATGGATGAAAACAGCTGAATTTTGCTACATAACTCATATGCCCCAAATATGAATATGTTATATGAATCAGAATGTCATGGTTAGACGAGTGAGGTCACATATAACATATTGTCAACAAATGTTTAAGGTTGACTTTCTTTTTAAAGATAAATGTGACGTCTCATGTTGTGCATCTGTACTCTTATGAGTACAAATTGAGTGAGGAAAAGGCGGCGGAGGTTGGTTGTGGTCAAAAAGGTGCTTACTGTGACCCTTTTGCCATCCCCGGGGCATATAGGCAGTTTTATTCTTTCACATGTACAGATCAGCAGGGTCAAAAGTTCCTTTCTCTTTACAAAGGACTTAATACCTTCCGCCTTTGAGTCTCCCCCATGAGGACAGAGAGTAGAAAGAGGACTCGTTAATTGGGATTCTCGACCCAAGGTGCTGCGGCGATACACGCAGGCTTTGAAAAGGAAAGTTAAAGGCAAACTTTTAATGCAAAAGTCAGTTCCTGGAACCAGAACAGTGGGTGAATTCCAATTTAAAAGACTCACCAGTCGGTCTTTATTGTTTGGGAAAAGGTTTCAGGGTTTTGGTCTACAAAGGGAGAAGATAGGGATGAATAATGAGGGACTAGTTAGTGATCACGGTGTGACAGTGAAGGTCACTAAGAAAGACCGCACGTCAAATTGATGTTGGGCAAGAAGATGCAACAAAGACTGACTGCCTCGTCATCTCACACCTTGTTTATCTGGGCCAAAGTGTTGCCCACTGTCTACACACCAGACAGTCATCAACTGATGAGCCACTGCAGAATAATAGACCAACTGCTGTTAAAGGTCTATAAGAAGATTCAGTTGAAGAATAATGTAGGTTAAATTGTTTCCTTAAATGTTTTTAATGATCATCTCGTGTTCTTCGTTTTTTTTGTGTTCTTTCGTTTTCTGAGGTCACCCTGACATTTTGTACAGCATCTGTCGCAAAATGCTAAAGTAAACGCCAACCATGTCTGAGTTAGTTGTTTGATACACATTATTAGCCTGTCATTTGGTAAATTGGGCTGACATCTCATATGATGTCATCAACGAGTGTGGTCCTGTGTTGTAATTAATTGGTGCATACGCACTTTATGGAGGGTAGAACGAGTGAGTTGAAAATAAGTCAGCTTGGGCAACTTTAGCGCAGCAGGGTAGGCAGCTGGACTTTCAGCTGAGTCTGGCCCTCGCACCACCTGATACAGGACAGCTGGCTGTACTGGAAACGAGTCCCAAGTGTCCCCTCCTTGGACGGACCCTCACATGGTTCCCCGTCCGGCTGGCCGTCCACGCACTGCATCCGCAGTGGGAAAAATGATGAATACTAATATTTGGGCTACGGCATTTCCGTGATTCCATTTAACGAGGCTTTACCGATCGATGATCGAGTTGAGAAAAATAGATAACGATCACCGATCTGATCACACAATCGAGCAATATGTCTATAATAACTCATTTACTGCATATATTGTTTAACTCTTTCACTGCCAACTCAGTTAGGTTATTTTTGTTTACGTTTATATCCGTCAGTGGCACTGAATGAAATAAATGTACAGTATATTTATTTATTTATTTATTTGTTTATTTATTTAAAATGTGACAGCATATAGAAATTTACAGTTACATGGTTGATTTCCTATGCTTTGCTGCCACCTGCAGGTCGTTTGTGTAATAACTACCATTTCTTCAACCGTTCTTTGCAGTTGAGAGGCTGCATCAAAGCCTTCTGTTTGCTTTAGCATAAAAAACATAAATAAATTAAAAAAAATAATAATTAAAAAAAAACAAAAACATATAAACACGTCTTTGGGACAATTAAAACATTTAAAATAGAACGTATTTATACGTTTTTAGGAGCAAATTTTAATATATTCATTTTGGATTAATTCTGGATGAATTTAATTCAATTTTAGATTAACTTAATTTAATTACAAACTCATTAAACTTAATATATTCACTCAAATTAATCAAAAGTAAGTTAAACTAAGTTAATCAAAAATTAATCCAAAGTGAATATGTTAAGTTTAATGAGCTCTTAATTATTTAAATTAAGTCAATCCAAAATTTAATTAAATCAATCCAAATTAATCCAAAGTAAATACATTAGGTTTAATGAGCTCATAATTCATTACATTACATTAAATTAATCCAAAATTAATCCAAAGTGAATATATTAAATTTAATTAAATTAATCCAAAGTGAATATATTAAATTTAATGAGCTCATAATTAATTCAGTTAAGTTAATCCAAAATTGAATTAAATTCATTTAATTTTAAATGAATCCAAAGTGAATATATTAACATTCATCAATTATTAATTCATTAAACTTAATATGTTCACTTTGGTTTAATTGAATTCAATTATGTGTTACCAATTGAAACAATTTTATTAAATTTGTCAACAATTCAATTTGCAATCTTAAATTGGTTCAACAATTCTCTTTTAAGGGTGCAGTAGAGACTGACAACCATCCACTCTCGCACCATCACTGAGTGGGGGACACGATGCCTGCACCCAAGTACATCTAGTCTACAGCATCAGTGACTCACCATTCCAATACCATCTCCTTAGATCAAGCGGCAATGTCAAATTGCGTGACTCGATTTTAAAATCTGCAGCCCACCTTCATCACATCTAGCCTTGACTTTGTCCACGCATACGCACACAATTGTTGCACAATGCTCGTGTGCCACTTGACAAAAGGTGAGGATCACAGCGGGCTGTTTACTCTTTAATCGCCTCTCAAGGACAAAGACCTTTATCAGGGCTGACCAGTGGCCAGTGTTCCCCCCCAACACCCGCCAACCCCGCCATGTATCTGAGTTATGGCGCGCCTGCTGATGCTTCTTAAAGGGCAGCGGGACCGAAGAGAGACGCGGCGTATGCTTAACACAAAGCCGACGGCTACCGACACCCCCCATCCATCACTGTCGGCGCCACTGGACTGCCGCTGGCGACATGTCGGACCTTCAAGCCATTTCATGCAATTATGCTAAACCTTCTCTCGCCAGGATCACTTTGACGAATTCTTAGTTTAAGGTATGTAAACACTTGACATAAGGCCACAATATGTGGTAATTTGAACCTTAAAAATTACTTACTTAATTACTTAATTAGTTGATTAAAAATTAATTACCTGCGATTGGCTGGAAAACAGTCCAGGGTGTACCCGCCTACTGCCCAAAGCCAGCTGAGATAGGCTCCAGCACCTCCCGCGACCCTTGTGAGGAATAAGCGGTCCAGAAAATGGATGGATGGATGGAAAATTAATTAAAAACATAATTAATTAGTTAATTACATTTAATTTCAATGATGGCTTGTATTACTTAACTCATTGAAACCCAAAAACTTATAAATACGTTTTTAATACTTTGTCCTGCACTCCCAAAAACGGATTTATACGTTTTTTTGTTGTTGTTTTTTGTAATGTTTTTTGTTTTTTTATGCTAGAGCATACAGAAGGCTTTGATATAGCTTCTGACATTAAAGAAATGGTAGTCATTACAAAAAACGGCCAGCAGGTGGAAGCAAAGTATAACGATCAGCCAGGGACATGTTGCAACAAGCTCTTTTTCCCAGTGTTTTCAACAGGTTTGTGAATAATGATGAAACTTAGCTATATTCTAATGCTAATTGCTGCAAAACAGAAACAGATACAAATATACATTTTTTCCCCAATGAAAGAAGAGATTCTAATCTTTCTTTTGGTAGGTTCCATGTTTTTATAGTAATAGAATAGAAGAGAGTATTCTGTGGACCTTGCAAAATCAGTCAAAATCCAGTAAAACAGCCAGGAGTGAATGGGGTTCAGTGAAAATGGCTGGGAGTCAATGAGTTAAGAATAGCGTTGCTTTCATTGCTATAGCAAATTTAAATGGCTTACATGGGCTGTAATGATCACTTCTACAATATCCCTGGGAAATCACAATGTCCCATCACTGGTAAGCATTTTTTCGAGCAGGCCCTCAAGCTACTCATTGGTGATACCTGACCTAACTGGCCAAAATAAATTATTTTGTACTACAAATAATGTATCCATGACAGTGACATACAGGTGGAGCAATTAAATGCTCTTTCACTAGATGGCAGAAGGTACAATTAACTTGCATGCTTTGTGTTCTACTAGAGACAAGATCGTACTTTTGTCAATATAATGATTTGTTGTTGTTGTTGTAAAATAGCACCAATTTTACATTTCAAATCAGTTGGGGTTTTTTTACGCCGCTACACAATGAATCCTCGATCACAGTTAACGCAATAATGGCCCAATGGAAATTTGAGGTTGGTTTCGTAGGGGTAGACATGAAGCATCTCATCAAAGTATCATTCAAGGGTACAGCCTGCGCGCTTTACTTCTAAAGTATATGGTGAATTTATCCCCGTAATGTATGTATAGAGCAGTGCGATTGCGCTTGGGGAGATTATGATCCCGTTTAATTGGAGCCTTGTGTCGCTCGTACGCTCGGTGGCTTTGACTCCTCTGGTCAAATATAATTTTCTCATCAACTCTGCTGGATGTCACCGAGAGCTATTTGGAACCTATGCCATTCCAAATGAGTTGGAATTAAGCGAATTACTCAATTAGTGCATATTTATTCACCGCTGCACACTGCCCAGGGATGCAATTAACTTCTTTTAATGCTGCAGCGTGAGTCAGAGGTGCTGGAAACATTTAGTGAGTCTCCGGTTAGTGACAAGGTTAAAGCATATTAGTATTCTAAGATTTTCTAATAACAGTGTTGGGGACTTTGAGCATCATTAAAACAATTGTATGAAGGGCTATACAAGTTGATGTAGAGAAAAAAAAAAAAACTTAATCGAGCCATTTTTTAACTCATTTACTCCCAGACATTTTCACCGAAGCAACCCCGGCTGTTTTACTAGATTTTGGCTGATTTTGTAAGGCCCACAGAATATTGTGTTCAATTTCTGTAAAACATGGAACCTACCAAAAGAAAGATGAGAGTCTCTTCTGTCGTCAGGAAACAAAGTATTTTTCCATCTGTTTCTGTTTTGCAGCAATTAGCAATCGAATATGGCTAAGTTTCATCATTATTCACAAATCTGTTTAGAACAGTGGGGAAATCAGCTTGTTTCCAACATGGCCCTGGTTGATCTCTTATACTCTGCTGCTACCTGCTGGCCGCTTTTGTAATTAATACTATTGCTTCACCTGTTCTCTGCAAGCCTTGTGTATGCTCTAACATAAAAAGAAAAGAAAAAAAGAAGAAAAAAAACATTTAAAAACGTGTTTGGGACAGTTAAAACATTTAAAATAGAATGTATTTGTACGTTTTTGAGAATAAATGAGTTAAAGGCACCTAAAATGCAGTAGTAATCACAGTGTTGCTAAGGACAGCTCTTTTCAACACAGTGCCATGAGTTGAAAACTTTTTTTTTCCTGTCCCGATAAACAACTTTTGGGGTTTTATGTTGCATCATGTCTGATATTCGTCTAGGTGTGCTGATGTAAAAGCGGAGCACAGGCCAAGAAAGAGTCCATTAGGAGTAAAATGTGTGTGTTGGATTCTGCCATGTTAATAGGCACAGGCTTTCATACGTGAGGTTTAGTGAAAGGAAAGCTTGCTCATTTATGCAAGGGCAATCCACAATAATGAGCCACTAGTAATGAAAAAAGCATTTAGCCGTACTGTGTTTTTACTAAACTATCATTTAAAATGCAGACAGAAGCAGAGATATTTGCTGTTTTGTTTACATGCTGTCATTTGGATGCAGAACATCCTGTTTGGTTCGGCACAGGTGCCACTTTGCATACCGGGCAGTGCTGAATTTCGGCGCTATTCAAATATTTACTACAGTGGTGGTTAGTTTTGAAGTCATGTCAGGTATCATTTTGGACGGAAGTTTGGAATTGACAATGTGGCATAAATATTTTTCACTGGCAAATACGTTTATGTAAACACATTTGCAAGTACGTTCAAACTTGCAAATACATTACAATATATTTACAACTATGTTCAAATGTACTTGTAATCTAAATGCTACAACCGTAGCTTCCCCCCCAAATAATTCCATAGGGTATTGACAGGGCATTATGGGAAAAAATGCCAAACTGAATTCATGCACTACAGATATAATAATAAATCATAAATATTTATGCACAAACAGTGCTTACTTAATTTTCGAACATACTGGCATATTGTAGACCAAATGCTAAAAAAATAAATAAATAAAAAAAATTGCACCTGTGCACGTGCAAGTCAATATCCTGCAGCATTATGGGGGGGATTTAAAAAAACAAAAATAAAATAAAAAATAAAAGTTTGTAAAAGCAAGTTTACAAGATCCTTCTAACTTGCAAATTCATTACAATATATCTACTATGTTTGAATGTACTTGTAGGCTAAATGATAAAAACGTTTTTCCCATAATGCCACATGGTATTGACAGGGTATTATGAGGGGAAAAAAGCCAAACAGTATTTCTGCACGACAGACATAATAAATCATAAAAATTATAACCAAACAATGCATGCTTAATTTTCGAACATACTAACTGTATGTAGACCAAATGCTTAAAAAAAAATCACTGTATTTTAGGGAAGAAAAATATCAGAGGATTACATTATAAGGAAAAAAAAATAAAAAACAAACGTTCGTTCAAAGTGTCGAACATATTTACAAATAGGTTTGAACGTATTTAAATATATCGTCACCCTCTTAAAATAATTGCCTAAGTCGTTTTTTGTTTTGCAAAAATAAATTCCTAAATCATCTTCTCATGATGCAACTGGTTAATTTTTTGTGTTCCTTGAAAAATCAGAAAAAAATGACTTAGTTGATTATTTTAAGAACGCGTCGATATGGAACATTCAGATGCGTTTTGCGAAACGAGATCTGGAAAATTAATATGAAAAAGTATACAGTCTATTCATCAATACTAGCTCGAAATAATCAAGCTGGAAACTCAGAAAAACACGCTGCATTGAAAGCATCACTCGAAACAAGGCACGCTAACAAATGTTTTACAGTGAGTAATTGAGGATTGCTTTGAGTTTTAAAATAAATTAATATAATAACAATAATAATAATATTCAAATATTTATTTTATATTTCAATTATTACACTCCACAATTACAAAATTGACATAATCGTAAACAAAAATAAAATATACTGTTTTTAAGTTGTTTAAATATATATATTTGCACTTTTTTATTTTAAAGTACTGTAACTAATTCAAAATAAACCTGCATAATTATAGTGTTTCAAACAGATTTATTTTCTTAATATTTTTAAACATTTTTTTGTTTTGCCCCAAAAAACATATGATCGTCCTAATTGTGATTTCAATTATTACCAAATTAATCGTGATTAATATTTCTTCATAATCGAGCAGCCCTAACATGCTTTCTTTCATCACAGCGCCATCTGCTGGTAGCCTAAATCATTCAACAGTCGTGCCCGCTACGCCGCTTCCAACATTTAAACATCACTTTGTGGAAAAAAGGTCATCCATGCTGGGAGTGCATCCCTCCTGTGAAACAACTGTGCATGCCTTCAGGGGGTGAACAGATGACATCATCTTGTTTATTGTCCACCATCACATCTTATGACCATACAGCATGCAGGATCTTTATTGGCCTCCTCCCCGCGAAGTCGTTCCCATCATGACTGCCGCAAGTGAACGACTTTCTGCATGGTGACCACATCACACCTTCCTCCCTCCCCGTGATCGCTAACTTACAAGCTGCCGCGCTAGTATTCATCTGAATGTTGCTGCGGGGGCCGGGTCAACTTGTAATATTGTTATAGTTTTGATTGAACATTTGAGCGTGATTCGCTCTCGCTGACCTATTGGGAAAATGTGATTTCAAAAGCACCAAATGTGGGTTTATTGCCATGTAATACGGTACAGTGCTCGGGTGAGCTGGCTGCTGTGATGGGGGGGCTCAAAAAAAAAAAAAAAAAATAAAAAAAAAAAGCCAATGGTTGCCATAGCGACAAGAATAGAAAATGAAGGCTTGAACCGGCGCTGCCGCTTTATGTTTGTGTTCTTACTATTCCAATGTGTTACTTTGCATCCCTTTTTGCCTTCCTCTAAAATGTCCTCTAAAATCTGCCCTATAACGAAATAATTGTTTCAAGATGTTATGAAAGTCTCCAAGTCTTAATTTGAAAGGCAATAGTCACCATACTTAACTTCATCTAAATTGACACTATGCTCCTCTCCATGCATATCCGCTTTACTGCGTGGATGCTACTTCTTCCTCCAGTGCAGTTGCTACGGTAGAAGCCACCTCCAATCCCTTGCACGGCATAAATGACTACAGGTGGCCCGCCAGCAGCACAAAATGTGCATGCCGGTGGTACGCGGCGATTTTGTTTTCGCACAGAGGGCTATAAGTCTGTTTGTGCTTCAGCGCAGCGGTAGTGTGCGCATACCACCCCAAGGCAGCGACATCTTTTGAACCAGATAGTGGCCTTTTGGCAGGGAGTCAGCTTTAAGAGCTCCCTGACCAAAAAAAAAAAGCAGCATGGTGCCTTTTGACACACTGCACCACCAGCACCTCCACCTCTTCAGAGTCTCCAAGAACCTCACAATAAGAAACTAGATTTGTTGCTCATCTTAAAGGGACGGTCAGTGATCTCTAGCGCATCTAGTGGTTAACTAATCATTTCTTCATTAAAAAAAATACAAAAATAAAAAATGGCCGTTTATGTTGCAAAAATGTATTTTTCAAAATAATAATCGTAGGTCTAGTAATCACTAATTATATTACATGGCTGTAGTCTCACCTTACTAGAGCTGCCATGTTTCGCTGCCATCTTCCTGCTACTTCGTGAATGTAGCTAGCCCGAGTGGTGCTTTCATCGAGTCGCAACCAATGGTTCGACCACTGCTTACCTACCACAGCTGGTGCCTGCAGGTGGTCGTTACTAACTGCCGTGATTCGGGCTGGTCGCTTGTCACTTTCTGCTTTGCTCTTGCAAGCTTTTACTAGTTTGTTTTTTCCTAGCTCCTCCCGCTAGCTGCTCTTGTTAGCCACTCCAGCCTCTGGCTCAGACTAACTACCGCTAACTGCTCTTGTTAGCTGCTCCGGCTAATTCACAATGGCTGCCAAGTCACCGACATGCTTGTTTGCTAACGCACAATAAGAACGTGTTAGGCTTGCGAAATGTGGTCTCTCTGAGCCAGCGTAGTGCGCGTGTTTCTAAATGCTATTCTTTGACCACTAGATGGTGCTAAGGACTACACCATTTGGCTTAAAAAAAAAAAAAAAAGAAATAGTAAAAGAAAAGTCGCGAAATGTTGTCACTATAATTCAAAACATTGAGTAGCCACTCCTGCCACACCATCGTCATGGCAACAAAAAAGCAAAAGCCGTATTTTGTATTTGCTTGAGACAATCGCTCCCCAAAACAACAAGAGCGTGACAAGTGGATATTAAGTGTGCTGTAACTCTTTCTCCTTTGTGTACAACTGTGATCTGCTATAAATTGTGAAAACACAGCATAATATGTCTCCCTTAAGAATGACAAATTATACAATTGATAACTAACTACGTTATTATGACAAGCTTCGCAGTGCTGCCTACCTGGGAAAAAAAGATAAGACACATCAAAGATTTGTCTAAGTGGCACAATTGGAACAATGCAGTACGTCTCATTTTTAGCCACCAAAGGAATGCTGCTTGTCTCCTCTATCTCTATATAGCCATCACAAAATGAAGGGGGAAAAAATGTGGGGGACATTTTGTCCAATTAAAGGATTAGCCCAAATGTCCCCCGGGCGTGTAGAAAAGCCCCATTTATTTCTTTTTATTGAATTTCCATTTGTGCTCTTTGGATTTTATTCAATTTTACACTGCACTTTGTACTCATTAGGACGCAAAAGGGGAGAGTGGAGGGCATCGGAAGCAAAGGAGTGCCGGGTTTTCAGAGCTCCGCCTCGGCATTGATCGGCAGCCTCGTCGTAATGTTGCGACGCTTACTCCATCAAACAAGACAAGGTAGACATTCAACATAACTCACATGGTGCATAGACTGTATGCCTATAATGCACTCGGCGTTACACAAACAACATTAGGCTTTATACGGGGGATTATGATATCATTTGTCTTTGATTATTAGTTAGCAGGACAGTCATTTGCTTGACTCAAACTATACCAGCAACACATTTGTTTCTGCTGAAGAAAACCCAAACATAAGTTTCCTCCCAGCTATATCAGTGTATCCCAGCATGGGAGGCCGCCGGGTATCTCAGGCATGTTGTTTCTACAGCCTCCCCCATGAGAGGCAGCCGGCCGAGAGAGCTGGAGGGATACTGTAAGTCTGAATGTTAAGGAGATCCCACAGGGCTTAGAGCCAAGCCTTGTGCGATTGTATTAGGTATGCGGTAGAGGTGTTTTTGGGTCCCGTCAAACTGATGCGGTTGTTGAAAGAACTCTGAAGCGAAAGGCAGAAAATAGTTTCAGGTATTTTTATACTCCTGATTTCAAAGATGAAGGTTTTTATTTGGGAACGTACACAATTGATAACATTATAACAGCAAGACGGGTCCCAGAGGAGAGCTGCCATTTTTGTAGCTTAAAAAAAAAAAACACAAGGACTTGTTTTAGAGGCAGCAAAAGCGCTGATGTGATACTTCAAAGCACAAAGTTGATCATAAATGGCAGTCAGTCTACTCAGTAAAAAAGAAAGCATGACATAAGAGTTTATATTAATAGACAATTTATTACAGAATTGTACAAAAAAGTGGACCTCTGTTTATCGCGGAATGTATACTCCAGACCCACCAAAATTCCGCTACAATAGCAAGAGACCATATTAAAAGACGTTTTAACTTTACAATTAAAATGATTAAAACACATTTTTAATCAGATTTGAAAACAAACATAAAATAAAGAGAATTACACATGGTGAATTAAAACAAGCCACATAACGCTTATAAAAAGGCCACTAGCATAATGCTAACGCACGATGCCAAATGCCACAGACAAGCTAGCAAAATTAGCATTTATGTTGCCGGATATTTGGATATTTTGTTGTCCACAGGCAGGCTAAGCATCCCCCCCCCCCCCCCCCCCTCCAAGAATGATGAATATTAGTCGCTGCATGTCACCAACCACCGTGCGCTCTCACTTCCCCCGTCGATAAACAATGAATATAATAGCTAGATGTCAGTCGCTCTTTGTTCATTTATTGTTAAGCTACACAGTGTTAGCTATATATGGGGATGCGGATAATCACATTTTGCTTAAAAGTCCAAATTCTCATCGTGTATTTAATGATTATTTGCTGCAAAAAAACAATTTCAGAAAAATATGAATAATTTCAAAGCAGGTATAGTCATGGTTGTCTTACAAAGGTTCATAATACCACCACAAAAGCTAATTCTCGCCTTCCAGCACGTCTATGTACGCTTTCACAAACAAAGCCGCAACATGTTGATGAGTTATTTTAATTAGATACAGCTGTGTATGAAGACACAAGAGACGAGTTGCAGTTTGTACTCCTGGTTAAAATCCCCTCCGCGAATAACTCAAACTCCCCGTCAGACCAATTACCATCCACACGCCTCCAGCTCTGCAGCTCAATGTGAGAATAGGCTTAATTGTATTATTGTGCATCTAATACGAGTAGCTAATGTACTCATATAAAGTTTCTAAATACCTTGGGCTGAACAATTAATGGAATACAAATTGACAACACAATTTTCCTTTACACTTTTTTTTTTTTTTTTTTTAATCCTCATTTTTCCCCAACTACTGTAAATGCTACCAGTAGGTCTTCGATACAGTCTATTACTGGAACTCTTATAATGAGACTGGGTCATTCTCACAAGCAAGAATGTAAAAATGCCATAAAACGTCCAACCTTTCTTGTAAGCACATTAAAAAAAAAATAAAAAAAAACCTCCATGGGAGAAAAGAAAGGTGAAGACACTCTTGCGCGAGGTTTCATCATAGCTCGGCTGGCAGGTTTTCTGTTTTATGCGGCTGACAGTTGAGAAAAGCAGAGGTGTTAGCTCAGAAGAGACACAGATCCCAGATGCATCAATAGCAATTGCGAGCAAAACAAACAAACCTGTTACGATTCAAGCATCTCCGCCTCACAGGGGCCAATCAACTCAATGTAAATTGGCTCTTTTTTCAGTCCGACAGACTCTGCAGCCCATTTGTAGTGCCACTTTGTCTGGTGGCAACGTTTGCTATAAAAATAAGACGCAGAAAAGATTCTACGCTTTTGAGATATACACACTACAGATGGTGTCGGACATTTATGTTTATCAATGCAAAGGTATCATAAACAATATCAGTGAAAAGGCAGCTGTCCAATCACATTTCCAAGTAAAACACAATCCTTTCCCCAACACAGGTTTCCTTCAAAGTTGTTCTAAATCCAAAACAAGGGTGAATAAATTTATCGTCACAATAAAACTACTGTCCAGGGTGACAGCTTGGATAGAGTGCAGTTCCGTGCCATCCCACACAGGATAAGTGGTATAGAAAATAGTCGACGAAGAAGCTCTGTTTTGATGATACTGCTCCATGTGTGTTAAAGAAGCAGTCGTTTGAAGGTTTAGAATCACCATAACACCTACGATGGTTTCCTTTAGCCCCTAAATGTTTTGTATGATACTGTATGCTAGGTTTGAGCTAGCGAGCAGTCGTTTAACGTTACATGATTAAGGTGAACCTAGTCTTTAAATATACAAAGTTGAATTATTGTTTGCTTGATGTCTTTTTTTACAGTAAATTCTAATTAATAGTGACATGCTTTGTCTTTTATTTGAAGAACTGTAAGTGTGAGTCTTCTTTTCATTTCCCCTATGTGCTATAGCTAGCTAGCTAGATATGGGTGATCAAACATCCTCTCGTTTTTTTTGTTTTGTTTGTTTTTGTTGTTGTTTTTTACCTGAAAATACTTCTAAAATCGGGTACAAAAAGAGAGGCTGATATTTTTATTTATTTCATTTTTTTTAAACGCATGAACAAATGACTTAAGCCAAAGATTATGACATTCAAACATTCCTCTGCAGATTTTTACTGATTTTTCTCTTTGTTGGAAAGTTAAACAAATACTATTGGACAGAGTATTGTAAAACAGTCACATGTTCTCTCTGTAATATCTTTATTCTTGTAAGCAAATGTATTCAATATGTCACTGGTGTCAGGTGAAATACTTGTACCTCCAAAACGATCACTTTTCTGGAGATCCCCAATACGGAATATTTGTTCAAATAACATTACATCATCAAAGAGCGCAAACTATTTTCAACATTTTAGACTGGTCATAAATGTGTATAAATAACAGCCCACGTGGACTGACCAACAATATAAATTTGTGAAAAAAGTATAGCTTAACCATATTAATTTAATTGGCCTTTTAATAATCAGTTATCTGGATTTTAGGTTCATTGAAGAAACTAAATTGTCCATCGGTTTGAATGTGAGTGTATATTGTTATTCGTCTTGTCCATGAGTGGCACAAACGATGCGACTTCGAGGAACAGCAGCGGATAGAAACAAATCATCGGCCGCTCCAACCTGCCTTCCAACACTCTCCATTGTGACCTTTCCCTCAGTGGCCCGTTTAACTTGTGTCACATATATTCACGTTTGTCAATAAAGTTTGACCTTTGCAACGGTGAGCGTTTCCATGTATCTGTGCCATGCGTTTCAAACACCTCACGCGTGAGGTTAAGTGTGAATGTGGTCTATTATATTTTCATGTGAAATCCAGGGAGTTTTACTTTATTTTCATGTGTTTTCTTTTGGCGGCAATGATGACGATAGCATTATAGCAGTTGGGGGGAAAAAAATCAATAGAACCATCAAAGAGTAAAGAAACAGCAACAAAAAAAGGCGAGCAAAAGCAGACAGATGTAATGACGACAGCGTGCGGTTATTGTCATTCCTCTTGCACTTTGCGAGCCCGGGCGGCAGTGACGCACGTGTTCGGGATTCGCAAGAGAATCTTCGGCTACGTGAGTAACATGCCGAAGCCAATATTGTGCTTGTGTGACGTTGTAATCTTCCAATGATTTGGCTGACTGACTCATCACTTGTGCTTTACAGCAATGCGAGTCTCTCCCTGTCAAAACCTTTTTCTTGTGGATGGGCGGCGTTCCTGGCAGCCTTGCCGGCTGTACAAATTGAATGGAAGTGTAATGCATGAGGACGGATGGTTGGCTCTGTTGGCACTCCCCCCTCACCACCCCACTCTTTCATTTTATCCATGCTGCTGCTACCTGTGGTTTTAGTATCTGCCTATATTAATGTAGCTATCCCTCTGAACCTCCAACTTGCAATAGCTGTTGTAGTTTTTGTAATATAGTATTATTATATAATTCATTCCCGGGTCAAACCATCACAATTACCTACCTGTACATGTAACGTTTCAGTTTTAACATTTTTTTTTAACTCATTCACTCCCAGCCATTTTCACTGAAGCAAGCCCCTTTGCTCCAGCTTGCTTTATTGGATTTGGACTGATTTTGCAAGGCCCACAGAATATTGTGTTATATTGCTATAAAAACATGGAACCTACCAAAAGAAAGAATAGAGTCTCTTCTTTCATCAGGAAAAAAAATATGTTTGTATTGTTTCCGTTTTGCGGCAATTTGCATTAGAATATAGCTAAGTTTCATCATTATTCACAAACTTGTTGAAAACACTTTGAAAAAGAGCTTGTTGCAACATGGCCCTGGCTGATCTCTTATACTCTGCTGCCACCTGCTGGTTGTTTTTAATAACTACCATTGCTTTAAGCGACCTCTTCAGATCAGAAGCTGCATCAAAGCCTAACGGAAAAACAAAACAAAACGTATAAATACGTTTTTGGGAGTGAAGGACAAATTATTAAAAAAGGTATTTATACGTTTCTGGGGTTGAAAGAGTTAACTGTTATCCAAGTGTAAAGCGACCTCCATTCTTCTATTGTCTTCATCTTCATGACAAATACAATTATTATTATTACAATTTAAAAAAAAAAATCCTGATATCCATTCATAAAACCATCAAAAAAAACATTTTAACACCCCCCCCCCCCCCCCCATGAATTCATCAGAAAATAAAATTTTAAAGGCCTTTTTTTTTGTCTTCTTGTTTTCTTGAAAATTACTGTTCACATGAATTTAAAAATATTTTCTTAACTTTATGAAAGACTTGACTTATTGCACACTTTACAAATATTCAATTTGAATTATGAAAATATTTTCATCTTATCCTCTCTGATGTTAACGTTTGTGTAACACTTAAGTCATTATAACGTGTTACTTCCATTAATAAATGAAATTATTTAACCACTTACTGCCCCAGCAAGATTAATTTGGAGTTTAATGTTGCAGAGTTTTTAATCATGTGCTTAATATTTAAGTAGAATTGATGTTGCGTGAGTAATCAATATCGGGTTGAATATAAGTTAATTGAATTGGGGGGGATTTTTTTAATTCAATCGAACTATTCTGAATCTAAATCGATTCAATTGAGGAAATTAAAATCAATACCCAACCCTTACAATTATTAAGTGTAACTAAGTACAATAATAAGATGTCTTAGATTGTTTTCGACCTTAGCGGATCCACGAGCATACCACGAATGGTGGATAGGAAGACAAAAGTATAGCAGGTGTGTGGATTAAGAGGGAGGGAGTAATAGAAACTTACTCAAATCTTATCAAAAGAGCCCACACAGCAACATTACTTATAAAAAAATTTCAAGGATAGTCTGTCGAGGTGATAAACAGCACAGACCGCTGCACAAAGCTTTTTGGATAACAGCAGAGACTGCGAGTGAGGATAAGAACGAGGATGCTGGAGCAACGGGTCAAACCTTCAGGGTGGCAATTGGGACAACGTGGTGACTTTTTTTTTTTAATCTAAGGAGGATGAAAGCCTCTCAGAGAAAACTGAGTTGTTCAAAGAAAGGAGAAAGCAAACTTTAAGAATATTTGCTAGAGTGGTTGACAACAACTAAAATGAAATAACCTCTACAATTGAATGCCTTATGGCTTGTAAACATCACATGTAGCCCACCTAGGAAGGGGCAGCGTGTCAAATAGTCAAGTTGGGAATGTGAGCATGAATATAAAGCAAAAGAGTCGGCCACTTGGTTATATTAAGACAGGGCAAGTATCTTTACGATGCTCGAGCCGTAACTGGAATCTGACCTTTTCTCAGGGATGACATCCAGACAGACTATTTTAAAATAAATGTTGTTGTTCTGTTTGCTTGGGTTTTTGCCCACATTGTAACGAAGAAGAAAAAAAGCATGTTAGGTTCATTGAGGACTCAAAATTGTGAGTCTTTAAACTCATCTGAGATTGACTCCAACTCAAGCCGCATGAAGACGAGCAGTATCAGAAACGAATGGATGGATACTAAAAACAATCATTAAACTAACAGCTAATGCACGACAGAATTTGGATGGAGTGGATATCTGTTGTCACCATGACCTTACCAGAACATGACCGCATCGCATGAATGACAATTACAGAAAAGGCCATTTGATATGGAAAATGCCCCCAAGTGGCTAAAGAAATTCTACGAATTTTAAACATACTGTTTGTGCCATTTTTCCATAGATTTAAACGTTCTTAATTCAAAGGTAACTGGGACTGGGTTATGGATGTTGGATGGTTTGAAGAG
The DNA here is from genome assembly GCF_051991245.1 of Festucalex cinctus. Lineage (NCBI taxonomy): Eukaryota > Metazoa > Chordata > Actinopteri > Syngnathiformes > Syngnathidae > Festucalex > Festucalex cinctus. Next base: position 10,304,674 of record NC_135419.1, read on the forward strand.
TTGATACATAAAGACTTGAAATAGTGCAGAATGTCAAATAATGCATGAAAAACCGTGCCAAGAGACCTGTCGAGATTATTGTCTACCCTCCCACACACTAACACACGTTCAGAGCTCAGGCAGCCATCTTGCTTTTTTACTTTTTACCCGACCAGGAAGTGCACACATCTAAATGTAGTAGCCATACGTGGCCAACGGGGGGCATACTAAAAATAAATTACCACACTATGGTCAAGACTTCAAAAACGTGCTTGTTTCAACTTAACACATCATAACAATAACTTTGTAATTCCAACTGCCTTCAGAGTTCAAACAAACATCAAAATTCAAATAAAATGATCCGTTCAAGCCATTCTCGTTCAGCTAATTGCAGCAGTGCCTTTGAAAAGTCTTGTGATGAAAGCAAATATCTTCCTCCTCCCACTGCAAAGGTTAGGTACTGATATTTTCTTGTTGTTTTATTTAGCTTAGTTAACTTCTCTTGACACATGTATGACATGTTATTTATGATGGCGATTGTAATTTACTTTAGTTCATAATGGCAGTGGCTGGGAAAGGATTGATTCCACTTTGGAGCTTCCGCTGTAGATAAATATATTTTAGATTAAAAAAAAAAAAGAAAGGAAAAGATTACCGGTATTTTTAAGGCATTAGCTTTAATAAATACATTCGCTTTAATAATTACCCATTATTAAAAATATTATTTATTTATTTATTTATTTATTATTTGACATTGATTGACTCCACTGAATTTGTACTGAACGTGATCTTTGTGGTAATCAACTATTTTTATTTACATTTACTTTATTTACAACTGTTATATTATGACAGGAGTGAGACAAGATCTGTGCAAAAGACCTTTCCTCCTTTTTTTTTTCTTTTTGCGATGTATGTGTACATAACATGGAGGAGGCGCCTTATGTCAAGCCAATGTCAGACCTCATAACAGCATAACAGCTACACGACACTGCGAGTCAACAGTGTCGACGAGCAGCTGCAGCCGTCGACCTGCCAGGAACATAACACCTCACCTCGTTTTTAATTCCCTCGCTCTGTTTTCGGTTCCTCCTCGCCCTCATCCTCACCCGCTCAACTGAGCTGCCCTCTCACATTTCTGCAGGGGTTAGAATAGAATCGAATCAGGTCTGGTGGTGGAGGAAGTATAATAGTTGTATGGAAATTTAGCTGAGAGGCAAGAGACTGGGGACTGATTGATCAAATATACAGTGCAGCCGGAAAGTATTCAGTTTCATGTTTTCCGCATTTTGTTGTTAGCGTCATTCCAAAATTGAATTTAAAAAATCTTAAAAATTCAACAATGTGATCTTTTTTTTTTGTTTGCAAATGTATTAAAAAATAAAATAAGTATTCACAGCATTGCAATACTTAGTTGCTGCATCTTTAGCAGTATTCTGGTCATATTTCCACACCTCAGCAGGAGCGCCACATATCATAGCTTTCAATAAGGAGCCGGATGTCACTACCTGAATTTAAGAAGACACATCCAATTCAATTTGAACACGCCAGTCTCACTGAAGATGGGAAGAAGAAGACTGAGAAATGCTGCGGGCTAAAGGTTAATCCGCTGCGTCTTGCCACATTGAATAGAAAAAGGTGACATACTGTATCTGCCATCCTGGAATCATCTGGGGAAAGACAGATGACTGACACGGAAGCAGTTTGATGGCCCAACTCTGTGAGTGATATCCCGCATTGTGCTCAATATCCACAACATACAAACGATCCTTTTCTGACCTGCCTGACATGTCCGAGAGCCTGCATCCAATTATTAAATGGAGCTCGTGTTCCACGAAGCAGCATTTTTTACATTAATAACTTGAATTACTGTAACAGCCCAAATATCACCTGAGTAACTGCTTAAATTGTGATTCAGATTGTTATTAAATTTAATGTTTTGGTTGGGTTAGCGTGTGTGTGTATACCTGTGTCTTTGTCACCATGCCAACGATACATAGACAGCCTGTTACTGGGTCACTCAGTCAGAATTACTGCTGCAAACTGTTGTTTTGAAGCTGTTAGCATATTGTGGCTTGATCGAACTTTGCTGGTGAAAGAAAAGTGGACAGTGAAAAGCATTATGAGATGGAGCATAGGAATTTTGAAGAGAAATGTCCTTAGTAATCAGAGGAACAACAGAACAACACGCTGAAAGACATTTGTGGCCAGCTTTAACATTTTTTATTTAGGAACCGCAACAATTTGAGGGAACATTTTCAATGTATTAAATAGTGCAACTAGTAGCATGACGCCGTTCGACACACTAGTTCAAAAAGACTTTAGCACACCTGTATGAACTGTGCACAGCAAATTGTTTACACCATATAAGTGTTCCTTCAAAAAAATAAAAAAAAAAGAATTTAACAACATGCTAGCTAGCTATACTAGCATAACATTTAACCACATGCTAGCTAGCTATACTACCATAACATTAGTTTCTAGGGGTGTTAAAAAAAAATCGATTCGGCGATATATCGCGATACTACATCGCGCGATTCTCGAATCGATTCAATAATAGGCAAAATCGATTTTTTTTTTTTTTTTTTTTTTTTTAGGATTCACACCTTAAGCATGGAAGAATGTTATATGAACGGAACATTAAGCCTTAATATTTTATTTGAATGCTGTTTAAACATGAAACAGATTACAACCTCTATAAGACTGAAATTTCAGATAAATAAATAATACATTTTCATATAAATCTTACACTCTACAAGCTTACTGATTAGTATTTTCTAAATTTGAATGAAAAAAAATCGCAACAATCGACTTATAAATTCGTATCGGGATTAATCGGTATCGAATCGAATCGTGACCTGTGAATCGTGATACGAATCGAATCGTCAGGTACGAGGCAATTCACACCCCTATTAGTTTCTCTTTTTTTTCTCCTTCTCTTTACTCAAACAACGCAAATATTGTTTCAGTCTCCCAATTCTGTTGTTTTTGCCTACGCTCGACTTTGTTAGCATGATAAGGTGGAAAAATGGCAACCTGAATGCTACTCTCTTTCCAATCAGCACATTTGGTCGTACGGCAAATACCCTTGGTCAAATTACACTGTACCTACTTGTCTTTTCTTATACATTACTATAAAAACGTAAACACATTTACAGTAATATATTTAAAAAAGGAATTCTATAACAAAAGGCATTAAATTTAGGAAATTTCAGTTTATCTGTAATTTTAAGAATGGAATCCCAAATGTTGATTGAACTTTTTTTTTTAAAGACATTTAAAGTTGGGATGAAAATTCACAAATTATCACACATGATAACTCACACCAATATACCATTTATTAAAACACTTGTTTGTTTTTCACCATTAAATTAATGTGTTAGCTGTCATTAAACCCACACTCCGCCCCAACCACGCCCCCTAGCCGACCCCACCTTCTCATTAAGATCACTTTCCACACGACGAGACCGCACTCAAACAAAAGCCGCTTCCTCTTTTGCTCTTTGTCCAGTGTTTTGGTTGTTCTTTATGGTTTATCAGGCAAAACTCCGGGTAAGCACCCGCGCCGAGACGCCGACTGACTTGATACTGACAGCCGCCTGCTTATCACTCCGCGTCGGCTTGGACGCTCTCAGTCTCCCTGGAGTGCGTGTGGGAGGAGGAAGAAGAAGAAGAAGTTTCTCCCACCCCACCAAAAGGCACGCTCATTCTCAGACGCGCTGGTACTAGGAAGGGGGGGAAAAAGACGATGCCTGGCGACCCTCGCTCACTCTCGCCCCACGGACGCCGGATTTGCTGATTGGCGACATTATTGCACTCAAGTCAAGTTCTTCAGCGTGGCAGTGGAGAGATTTTCGAGTCGGAGGATGCTCCCACAGGTCATCCGGATCCTTTACGTCTTGTCGTTCTGCTTTTTCCAGGGAGGCTTTATCAGGTGAGGAGTGACCATATGTCATTATGTTATCATTGTCTCGTCTGTGTTATCAACTTTTTTCTTTTTTTCTGGCGGTATTACTTTATGAATGATATTATCTACTTTTTAACTTGTCCTCAACGTTAACTCCAACCCTTTAAGAGTGTGAATAATAAATAATGCATTATTTATGCAGTTTATCTTAAGATAAATTCCTATGTGGCACCACGGTGGAAGTATGCTTAGCACGTTGTCCTCGTATTCAGTAAATCATGTTTCAAGCTTTATTTGTACATTAAATCAAATGTACATATTGCTATGGTACCCCATATTACATTTTAAATGGAGTTGGATATCTAGTATTTAGTTTGTGTGCTTTCTGTAATTACCCCGGGTTACTAATTTAGCCCTGAGATTGTCTGGCGACCAGTCCAGGGTGAGATAGGCTGCAGCTCCCCTGGACAAGTGCTATAGAAAATGGATGAATGGAATTTTTTTTTTTTTTTGCAAAGGATCAGATCAATCATGTATCAATAAGAATTTGACTGACTTGACATTGTCCATATAGGTGTGAATTTGAGTGTGAATGAACTTAGTTTAGCATGGCAGTGGGCCAAGAAAGGTTTGGTGGCCCGCCTATACAACAATGGGGGGGGGGGGACCCTGTACATCAATCTTGTTAATTGTGTAATACGGTGGCTTAGTGCTGAAGTGCTGCCGCTATGAGTGGAAAAAAAAAACAGTGAATGCTTTTACTGTCACTTTGCACTGCTTTACAGCCAGCAGTTTATAGATCTGGATGGGCAGTTGCTTATTTGCATGAGACATGCCCACCCCTTCAAAACAGATTGGTAGAATGTTCATGTACATGCAATACACCCCCATGCCTTCGTCACCAAACTTGTATTTGCATTGAAGCACTCTCCCTATTTCATGCCCTGCCAAGCTCTTCAGGTGAGAGCGGAAAAGGAATTAAGAGTCACATAATCCCGCCGAGGAACAGCAGGGTGGGGGCCCAGAGGGTCGAGGAGGAGAAAAGGGAGGAGTTGGGCCCACTTAGCCCCCGAGAGCAGTCAAGTGACAGCATCTCCTCTGAGAAATTAGACGCTCAACCCGTGTAGGGGCGAGGGACGGAAGACAGGCAGAATCTGATACAGTACAGCGGGGATGGAGAGGAATGGCATGCGAGGGGGAAATGCAAAGAAATGCTGTTCATTTGGCTGGGGGCAATAGGAGAAAAAGCTCAGATAGGAAAGATGGGTGAGGAGAGGGGGGAGTTGAAGATGGGAAGTGTCATAGATTAGGAAAATTAAAAAAAAAAAAAAAGATTGTCATGTAGCCTGATTGATAAGCTGTGGACTGGATGGTCACTGACAAGAGGAAATGAGAATGTGGAATGAAGAGTGCGATATGAAGTTAGGATCGCTAACCAAGGCGGTGTGGTGTGCGTATGTGTTAAAGACGGACTCATTTGACCAATAGGATGATAACCAAAGAATGGGAGCTTGTTGCACCCAACCGAAATGATCAACACAATTTGAGAAATACAATAAAAAATATTTAACATTTACGTCACTACAGAAAAAAAAAAGAGAATGTTAGTGTTAGGTTGAAATCAAATGATTCAATTTGAAGTTAAGCAATCACTCTAAATGATTATTAAAATATTAAATTAATTTTATCATCGATTACTTATCATTTAATTTTGACATCTCTAGTCTAGTATGATAGCTTTTGTTTTATACAAGATGTCTTCAAGAGCTACCAACAATGACCATATGTGATGTTTAGGCTTTTTTATTTTATTTTATTTTTTGTGTGTGTGCGTGTGTGTGTGTGTGTGTACATGCTGTATAAACTTTACCATATTAGCGGTATATAATATTAATAAATAAAATACAGGTATTTAACATTTGTCTGAAGATTCCAGTGATAAGAAAAAAAACAAACAATATATGAGCAATTGTTTGCAATATGTCAGTGGTTAACGTATCGCTGCACATACAGGAAGTCCACTAATCTGTGTGCCTTATACGGTTTGGTCATGTGACTTTCCGCATAAAAATATAAATAGCAAGTAGTTGCAAGCAGAGATGCTTGTTGAAAAGTGTCGATTTAACTAGTTTTACTTTACATTTAATTTTATTAAGCAGTGTTTGTAACAGTAAAAATGAAATGAAAACATTTGCCATCATAAAGCAATGTTGAACGTTAGATTTCTTTACTATCACAAGGTGTAAAAAAAAAAAAAAAAATGTCAAAAAACAATGCAAAAATAACACATATGAACAAACGCAAACAAGAAGTGAAGATATTTTAACATTTATTTATTTATTTATTTATTTTTTTTTTTATTTTTTTTTTTTTGAAGAGCTCAGAATTGTTCATTCGGTAGTCTTACCGATTCAACGTCTTGTCATCATTGCTCTTTTCTTTTTTTTTTTTTTTTTTTTTTTTTTGTGTGTGTGTATGTGTGCGTGCGTTTGCGTGCGTGCGTGCGTTTGCGTGTGTGCGTTTGCGTGCGTTTGCGTGCGTGCGTGTGCGTGCGTGCAAATACTTATAAATACTTATAGATATTTTAACATTTAAAAGAAGTTAACCCCTCAAAGCAATACATCGTGAACTCACCTTTTGACGCTGTAACTAACAGAAAACCTTCGCCAATTTGTGAATCGCCATTCGCGAGTTGCTGAGTTTTTCTGTGACATAATTTTAACTAATTTTAATTTTAACAACTGTTCATGCCTTTCGTGTGTTTTTGTGCTTTTGTGTAACACTCAAACCTACCAACCAAACATCATGGTCCTTCCAAGGTGTCATGCTAATGGTGAGTTAGCTAGCATTAGCTTATAGCTAAACCAGCTTGACAGTTAACAACTGTAATGGAAGATTCTAGTAGAGGTCCAACAGACAAGGGAGGCATTTTGTGGGGTTGACTCCTGAGAAAACATGTTGGTAAACATACTGTCCTATAGGCTACTGTACGCTCGCCACTGTGTGGTCATGTGATGTATATCATAATCAGACCCACGACAAAGTGAGAGTGGGAAATTGAGCGACGTTGATGAAAAGGTCAAAGGAGATGAGCAAGGTTATTTTGTGCCTGCAGTCAATGATGTGGTGAAATATCAGGAAATAAGTCCTATTATCCTGCCATTTTGCTTTTTATTGATTTATTGGACGTGTGTTACTTTCCACCACAGTGAATAGGTTAATAAACCGTCAAAGCACTCTGCAAAGTGTTTCATTGCTGGGTTTAAAATGAGTTGAATTGAATTCTCCTGTTGTCCTGTCATTGGGCTCCCAGGAAATAATCAAGCCTGTAGACGTTTCATCATTTGAGCGTTTGCATGACTGCCTTCACTTTATTGTTTTATGTCACATTTGTCGGATCCCCACAGAGTAGACGCCCCCCTCCAATTAAGATGACTTATGCCACATTGTGCTGCTCTTAACTTCTGTTCTTACAAGAAAAAAATGAAATGTAACATGAAAGCAGACATCCTGAGGAGAAGGATGGATTAACTGCGTATTGAAAAAAAAAGTGAAACAAAACAGAAAATTCCCACTTTTCCTTGTTCCGGCTATCGTAGCAAGAAGCTATGATTAATGGGAAGCGCGAAACGAGGACAGATGGTGTGTTTACCCGAGCTAATGACTTCAAATAAAAATTAAATTAAATAAAAGCCAAGCTGGTAATAACAGAAGAAAGGGTTGACTCACAACAATGCCAACACAACCACAATGTAAAAGGGAGACGATTAATCAGGAGACGATTATGTTTAATTAGCATTCTATACGTGTAACCAAAGAAAAGATGAGTTTTGCTAGCATTAGGAAAACCTGACAAGTTCTTGTGTATTGGGGGATATGAACATTGTTTTTACGTTTTAATGATGCATAGAAGCTCACTTTGGAGTTAAAGTCAGCTGGGATCGGCTCCAGCTCATCCGCGACCCTAATGAGGACAATGAGGAAGTGCTTGGAAAATGGATGGACAACAGAATGGACCACAAATAACCTTTCACTGTTTCTTTTCATACTTAAAGTGGAAGCCAACCTTACATTTCTTGACAATATGTTATATGTGACCTCAGTCGTCGAAACATGACATTCAGATTAATATTACATTTGTTGAATATGAGTTATGAAGCAAAATCCAGCCGTTTTATCCATCTCAGTGGGCGGCCATTTTGCTACTTGCTGTCAACTGAAGATGAAATTACAGTTGCTCAGGGTCAGGCAACGGCCAATCACAGCTCACCTTTTTTCTGAAGCTTCGCTGTGATTGGTCGTTGCCTGAGCCCTGAGCAACTGTGATGTCATCGTCACGCGACAGCAATAGGCAAAATGGCCGCCCCCCCCGGGATGGATAAAACGGCTGGATTTTGCTGCTTAACTCCATCCATCCATCCATTTTCTTGACCGCTTATTCCTCACAAGGGTCGCGGGGGCTGCTGGCGCTTATCTCAGCTGGCTCTGGGCAGTAGGCGGGGGACACCCTGGACTGGTTGCCAGCCAATCGCAGGGCACACAGAGACGAACAACCATCCACACCCACACGCACGCCTAGGGACAATTCGGAGCGCCCAATTAACCTGCCATGCATGTTTTTGGGGAATGTGGGAGGAGACCGGAGTACCCGGAGAAGACCCACGCGGAGAACATGCAAACTCCACCCAGGAAGGTCCGAGCCTGGACTCGAACCGGAGACCTCAGAACTGGGAAGCGGACGTGCTAACCACTCGACTACCGTGCCGCCCGCTGCTTAACTCATATTGAACAAATGTAATATTAATCTGAATGTCATGTTTAAAGTAGTGAGGTCACATATAACATATTGTCAAGAATTTTTCAAGGGGTTTGACATCCCCTTTAAATATTCCCCTTCTAATGAACAGCACAATGGGAGAGAAATGGCCGCCTTTCCCTCCCGCCCGCTCTAAACCACGAGCTTCTGACATGTCTCCGCCACCGGCTGGAATGAAAATCCAAGAGCATGAATAATGAATGCGTGCTGAAGTGTATCACACGTGAGTCTGAGCTTACGAGTAAACATTTCACCTGCAGTAGCTGCTGGAAGTGTAAGTGCGTGAAATTACGACACATTGATGCCAAGAAACTAGACTTGGATAAAATATTAATATGCAACAGCAAGGCAAAACAGTGGCGTAATATTTCATTGAATTGTCCAATTGCTCCTTCTTCAGTGGCGAAAACGCTCAGCGTCTTGTCTGCTTTTATGGCCTTTTTTTTTTTTCTTTTATGACACTTCATTGAATATGTTTACTGGCGCTGAAGGTGACATTGTGTTGACATGCTAGATATGATAAAACACCATTGCAGATGACACAATATGGTAATGCAATGCAATTTGTGCACCTCTCTCAGGTCGAAATGTCCACTTATCGATGAGAGCCGCACTTTGGCTCCGACGTTTTAGTGCTGTCGCTCTTTTTGTGCCGGCTGCAATTAGGACAATGAAGAGGGGACGCATGATGGAGCCCTCCATCATGTCATTATGTCTGACCAAGCAGTTCGGCCCAATTAAACTTCACTTACAGCGAGAGGAACATCTGGCCCCTGTAAAACAGAACATTTAATGTATGGTGGGAAAACTGGAAAGCGGAGATAGTTTTTTTTTTTTTTTTTTCCACCTGACATTATTTTCCAATACACCAAGAATGAGCAGGTCACTCAAAAACTATTGGAATGTGCAACATAAATCAAATCAAAAAAAAAAAAAAAACAAGAACTGAATCTGTGCTTGATGACTTAAATCCAGATAACTTAATGTAAATCATCCATTCATTTTCACTTGACTTCATTTGACCCTTTTTAAAAATGGAGCCTATGCCAGCTCACTCACATCAGAAGGCTCTAATCTAAGCCATCTGGAGCTCTAAGCCCCGCCCCTTAAAGGGGCCCGTATTACAATCTTTTAACAGCCTTTTCTACAATAATAATAATACATTCAGTGAATTGATTTCTACAATAATTCATAGTGATTGATGCATGCTGTTGTCACAGAATCCACCAAAATCACATTACACCACCTGCGCCACAATTTTGACCTGCTTTTATGTGGTCTAATGTCTAGTCTACTTTCTGTCACCAAATTATCAGGTGTGCCAGGGTTGTATAATAGAAAACGCCCAGATTTCCAAACTCAACTTTCCCTGTTTTGATACATTTGCACATGCTCCTGTCCATGAAAATGGAGTTGTACGAGTTTTCAGTTTTTAGCATAGTTTTGTGTAGGGATGAGCATTCTACTTCGATCCCTGTATCGATTAATTGGAAAAAATAACTGCAAGCCATTTTCAAAGCACAGTTCTACATATTGGCGGCCATTTTGGAGCATTTTGACCGATGTCTCAAAAAAAAAAAAAAAAACAGAACACTGTGTTCTGTCACAATATAAGCGCCAAACTCTTTTGTTGTTTTCACCAGAAAAAGTCGGTTTCTAGCATTTTCTGCCAGTACTGCACTCCATTTTGCTTCACAAATCCATCCATTCTAAATGGTACAAAATAGATTATTATTAGTTTTGAATGAGAAATTGATTCCTTTGAGGTAACAATTTTATTGGTAAAAAATGTCTCAAGATCCCTCGTCATTATCAAAAATGATTACAATACCTGTTTGTTGGTTGTTGTCCAAATATTAGCAATTCAGTGTAATTTTGCTAAATAATCCTACAGAGAGAAGGACATCCGATGCACTTCGTTGTTGCTGTTGTTGTTCCGGTCTCTCCCTCGGCAACTGTTAAGTAAAAATTGTCCCTGTAGTCATAACCTCCAAAAGCTGGTAAAATATAACCTCCTTTGCACAGGGATGACAATAAAAAGTCTTTATGCAATCAAATGTTTATCTCAGTGATGCTGCAACTGTTAGCTATCGCGCAGTCAAACCACTTTAGAAGGGAAGTCTCTTAACCTTTACTGGACAACACGAGAGCATTTGTTGTGTTTGTCCTAAGTAGTTTTGGCGACAGTCTTTTTATACACGGCACAAAGTTGTTTCAAGGATTAAACTCTGAAGATCATCTACTTCCATAAATCCCCTATGCTCTGACCTCCAGTTTTCTGGCAGTCTTTTCTCCACACATTAGTGAGATGACTGGTTGTCCTTGACAGGTGGGGCACAGTATTAAATTGTAATTATATAAAAATGGAAATAAGTAGGCAAACAAGGCTTTTATTTTCCGCACGGAAGAACTAGGAGTTGTGAAAAGCTGCTGTTCCCAGATGTCAGGATATCGTCGTTTCCGTAGGTAGAAACTTCATAATAGATGAAATATATCAGATTTGATAGACAAATTACATCACCAAACATATTCCAATTCAAGCAGGAGCTGGAATTAAATCATTCCAGTGTAATTGAATCAACCTCACAGAAAGAAAGTGCAAGACTGTATGTCAAACTGGATTGTGGTTTAAAGCCTGCTTGTCTTGCCTTTTTTTCCCCCCCGCTCCCCTGAACGGGCTCAAGGATTTATGCAGCCATCGGCCTTTTGTTTTCCAGAAAAACTGCAAGACATGCATTGCGTGTCCAGCCCCTCGAGGGGCTCTTGAGAAAGACATCACCCTGGGGGGGAAAAAAGTGCTCAAAGCAAATTGAGCTGTTTCAGGACTTGTCACTTGGACTTGCCTCAGTGGAAAGCTCACAGATGTCTCTACTGTGGCTTTTGGATCCATGACAGCAAAAGTGACCGTTTTAGCCATACACCAATATGTAAAAAAAATCACCGTTGTAATGAAATGCATTGTTTACTGTTGGAAGCTGGCTGTACTGTTCATTTCGCACCGGTCCAGCATTGTAACATTGGAAATATATTACCATAAAATCTCAGCTTGCATTGGGGTCTGACGGGCGACTACAGCATTAGGCTTGTACGACTACATTTCCCATGATTCTTAGACATAGAAGCAAGAAGTACTTCAAAGTTCCGGTATGACGAAAACACACATGCCAGATCAAATATGGATGAGAATGAGAATGCAGACCTGAATGTGAAAGTAAATAGGAAGAAATGTATCAGTTAAATGACTTTTTAATTTGTTTATTGTATGAAATTGAATAACTATGGTGACGGTGTGATTGACATACACATGGCCCAAACAATTGGCTTTCTCAATGGACTAAAAGACAAATGAGTCATCTGGACGGGACCTGCGTAAAAGTGGGACAGAACGAAATGCATCGGAGTCACCTGGTCAGCTTAGTTAGCTCCCGAATCTGAAAAAGCGAACCATAAAAGGTGAGCCACTGTGTTGTATTTTCTGGGTTGTATTTTCACTCACGAAGGCAGCACTTTAACGCCAAAGCTGACTTGACGCTTTGTATGCCGCAAGAATGTCAATCTGAAGGCTTTCTCTCCACTGCCACTTATTATTGCATTAAGTGTTCAAATCAGATCTAACTAGAATTGTTAGCATTGTTTTTAGCATTAGCATTCCAAGTCCACAGAAGATGGAAACTGTAAATGTCCTCTTTTTTTTTTTTTGTTACTTGTTTGACAGTTTGAAACTTATGTTACAGACTTAAGTTGAATAGTAACGTCTACAAACTTAGCGTGAGCACTTCAAACGTTAGCGTAGCGTTGTTTTAGGCAATTTACCCGTAAGGTGCGAGTTGGACACTAATTGCCTTAAAATAAATTATCTTCAAGGCCGAGTAGAAGCTTAAAGTGGACCAGCTGCTCTCATTTTGCAAGAGGCAGTTGGTGTAGATCAGGTTGAGGTTCATTTTGCTTGACTTTATTTTTTGAATTGCTAGTTGTGTTTTTGTTAGGAATCACGATGAACACCTGGAAACATCCCTGAAATAACTTTTACGTCTTCCTACATAGGCTATGTGTAAAAAGCCAACTTGTGTTTTACAAGCTTACTTTTTTTAAATGTTCTTGTAGTTGTTGTTTGTGTGTTTTTATGTTGCTGCTTAAATTGATTATCTACGGGAAAAGATGTACAGAACGTTCATGTTCCTCTCCCAGTCTGATGCCTGAAATAATTATGGCATTCTTCTGCTGAACAGCACTAAATCAATGATCCCTTTCACCAGGGAGTTAATGTTTTCACTCACGTCGGCTGCTTTTGTTCGCCCGCCTTGTATTTCTTCTGAAATAATATCGTCTGTAACGAAACAAGATGAGCTGGTTAGGTAATTTGACATTTCTTTTCAACTTGGAACAATACAGCCCTTCAATCCACTTTCATTGAAACGCTGATCATGTCTCTGGATTTACGAGAATAGCAACACACAAACATTCATCGAGCATAAGATTTGGATTTGGATCTTCCACGTTAGACGTTATTCGTTAGATATTATGATAGATACTCGTTGACTGCCTTCTTGTAGGTCACCCAACATCTTTGCTCCAATGTCATGGTCAAGTTTAAAAAGTGTGTCATAACGCCATAACCTCACTCCTCTATAAGCTACAACCACAAGCAATTAATGGGAGGTCAGGGCAGCGGAAGACCAACCGAAGGATAATGCCATATTAGGAAGGGAAAACACCATCCCATAGGTAGTTTAAGGTTAGTATGTGGCTAATCGACGTACAAGATTATGGCAGCTGGAAACTGGTTAGTGGGACAGGAAAACGAGCACACATGCTGTCAGAGGATTTGATTCACGCTGAGACTGATGGAAGCGGACATCTCCATCCACATCAGTGTTGCTGCATGTCGCAAAAGAGGGCATTAATCATCACAGTCAAGCAGTCTACTCATGCTAATTACATGTTCACTGTACATTGAGCGTAATCTACTTCTCTTCAGCCAGCGGGAGAGATTTCCCAACGGCCTTAAAATGAGAAAATGATGTGGGGAGGGGCTGGTGAAGACCGTCCGCCACCGTCTTTTTATGTATAGAAAATTCTCAAGCAGGAACTCATCTGGATGCAGGCTGAAGAACACGTTCCGTATTCCTTCATTTTAGCATGCAATCACCTCGACTACCTCTTAACTCGTTGCATTATTACCTCCACAAGGTTCTGGTATACATATATATATATATATATATATATATATATATATATATATATATATATATATATATATATATATATATATATATATATATATATATATATATATATGTATGTTCCCAGGAATATTTTCTAAGAATAAGACTTATCAACTTTTATAGAACATGACATTGTAGTCAATCCCATTTAACAGGTTCAGTTCTATGACAAATTTTTATCAGGTCAGATTATGATTTTGATTATGTTCCAAATCTAACAGCAGTTTCTTTCTTGCACAAATACCATATTAAACGGAATTAAACTTGGTAGACGTTTGAGCTCTCGAGTGGATTATCCGCAAAGTAATGAGAGTGACATCTTGCTTTGAACAGCATCTTGAGATCACAACTGTGCGCGTACAAGATTAATATCAGCAGCAAGCACTGATATGTACACTGGCGGACACCAGCAAGTTTCAAATAACTTGCTGAACCTGCAGTTGCAAGCAGAGATAAGCTGGGTCAAATGTTATTGATCTAGATTTGTTGGGTTTTGGGTGCTAGTGCACTAGGGATAGACCGATTATCGGCCGGGCCGATTATCGGTGCCGATATTTGGCAGTTTGACAAATATCGGTATCGGCCTTTTGACCAATCTGAAGGCCAATAAAGCGGGTATTTTTGAACACATTCTGACAATTTGTTCACCTTCTGCAAAAATCTTTTGAAACTTTTTATGAATCCTGATGAAAACCCCAAATTTGCTACGTTTGCGTTCATTTTTTTGCACAGTGAAATACAGGAACTTTTCATTTATGGATCTATTTCAATTTACACTTTAAAAATAAGGATGCTGACACTGGGAATTCCCTACATGTTTTATTTTTAAGAATTAAAAAAAAGTAAAAAAAAAAAAAAAAAGAAAAAAAGAAATGTTGAAACTCCCTGCAATTTTTTTAAAATATAATTTTTAAACAAAGTTGCCAATATCGTTTAAAATTGAAAAGAAAAAGTACTTTTTAATTTTTACACTAATATTTTCTCTTCTACAGCAAATAAATATCGGCTTGAAATATCGGTTATCGTTCTCCTTGACTACTAATAATCGGTATCAGTATCGGCCTTGAAAAAGCCATATCGGTCTATCACTATAGTGCACCCCAAAAAACACGAGAAAACAAGCTGAAAGCTTTTGGTGATTAGAAGCCATTTGAGAATAAAGCAGAAGTGTGTCCCTTGCCCCTCAGCTGGTACATGATAGCCGTCCTTCGCTGTCAACCAAACCCCTCCTTCCCGTTTTTAGAAATCTTACAATCTCTTTTTTTGGCTCAGACTGACAGGAGGCAGTCCGCACTGATATCAGATGTTGGGCCGTGGTGAAATGTGGTCTGAATACAGAGAGGCTTGTTGAGACATCTGGAGGATCACTTTGTCTGAGGAGACCCTATGCAAGATTTATCTCCTGTTGGCCTGTCCACAAGTGTATCGCAAACATTGCTTACGGGTGAATGGCAAACCTCCAAGTACTGACGTTTCTTATCCTATTTTTAGTTCTAATGGAATTTTGATGGCATGTTGTTCAGAGTGCTTTTGGGTCAAATGTCACGATTCCCATAGCTGACTGTGTTTTCATGGAAAGTAATAACCTCGCCATTGACCTTATTCTGTCTATGACCATACACCCATTATGGAGTCTGTGTGAGTTTCTTAACAACTACTACATTCGTAATAAATTATAAAGGTTACAGAACCTTGTTGAGTTGTCATGTCTAAGAGGTAAATTTGAATTTGTCGAGGGAAATCTAAAAAAAATACATGGACTGATCACCGACTGAAGCAGGTTTTTGTCCATCGATACGGGTTAGTATAGATGGCCCTTCTCATACTTTTGTTTCAATACTATCTTCAGTGTCTGACCACTATGGAAGTTACATGCAAAAAGAATGGAGACTTCCTGTAAGGAATTCATCAATTAGGGTTTGGTCTTGATCCGTTAATTCCCCTTGTATGGCTTCTGAGAAAGATGACTTGACTTGACTTGACTTGACTTGACTTGACTTGATTTGACTTGACTTGGTGTAAACGGCATAGAAACTAGGGCTGGGTTTAAAAATAAATTATTCTTTTGTATCATTATATCGAAGCGATTTTCCTTTTCGAGCGTGATATCGATTCATAAAACCACTCCACTAATTTGTGGCACGTGGATGACGGGTTAGCACGTCCGCCCCCCAGTTCTGAGGACTCAGGTTCGAGTCCAGGCTCCGGCCTTCCTGGGTGGAGTTTGCATGTTCTCCCCTTGCCTGTGTGGGTCTTCTCCAGGTACTCCAGTCTCCTCCCACATTCCAAAGACATGCATGACAGGTTAATTGGGCGCTCCGAATTGTCCCAAGGTGTGCATGTGTGTGTGGATGGTTGTACGTCTCTGTGTGCCCTGTGATTGGCTGGCAACCAGTCCAGGGTGTCCCCCGCCTACTGCCCAAAGCCAGCTGAGATAGGCTCCAACACCCCCCGTGACCTTTGTGAGGAATAAGCGGTCAAGAAAATGGATGGATGGATGGATGGATAATTTTCCATAATGAATATCAAATTAAACCAAAGTGAATCAAATCGTGAAAAAAACGAATCGATTGAGGAAATTAGAATCGATACCCATACCCAGCCCAAATAGAAACAATCGTCAGTATCATTTTGTCAAGTCCCTCGATCCTGAAAGAGATTTGTCTTGACTTAAACCCGAAATTAATCGCCTCATTTTTAGTTACAGGCTATCAATGCAGTATCAGAGATGATCTCTGAGAAAAGGATTTGTAAGTGGAACAACTCTTTCCCCCGTGAGATTGTTTTGTAGCAATTAACAGGGAGTCAAGACGTCGTCGTGTTTGGATAGTTCTAAGCATGTAGTGTTTAGTGGCCTGGCGGGTAAAAGCATTAAATCACCAAGAGACGGATATTGCCTTTCACACAAATACCTCTCTGAAGTCGCCAGGCTGAAAAAAAGGCAGCGAAGATCAGTTAGAGCCGCGCTGGAAAAGCCTGAGGTGGCATTCGGCGTTCAGAGTAAGAAACAAGCCGTTGAGGCCATCAATCTGCCGTCGGGCTTGGCTCGTATTGCGCCCTTCTGGTTACCGAGCCCGGAAACATCACTTGCGCTTGGTCAGATGTCAAGCTCCCGCAAGACTGACATATATGCTCACATATGTATTAGTATGCCTGGCACGGACTTGCAATTTACTCAGGGTTAGTACGGATTGATCGGAATCATTAAACTCTGGGCTTTGCATCGAGACGGCTTAATAAACTTTGACAAGCGATACTTGCGTCATTTTCTATTGGCTCCAGCCTCAGCTAATTAGGTTCTGCAACAAAACAAAAAGATCCAAATTGATAAAAGAAACAATAGAAATGATTCACAGCGAGCCCAGTCAACACTGTTTTATCCATCGAATACCCCCTGTGCCACTGCTGAAAGTACTTAATCCTCCCACTATTTCTTCCTCTATTCTATTCTTTCAACTTAAATCGCTATCATTTTCCTTCACCTGTCATTTTCGTTGACTGGTTCCAGACATCTAAATCACTGCCAGCAGCTCCCATTGGTCCAGAAGTCATGGCTCACTCTTTTCAGAGATAGTCTTTCCACTTCATGAACAATAAACTTCAAGCAAAACAAAAATTGAACACGTACGTATCCCTATCATTGATCATATACGGAGTTTTCGCTCAAAAATAAATAGAGATAAAATGCTTATTTAAAAAAACAACAGCAAAGTCTGCTCAGTAAGCTTGTGCCAGTAAAGTGTCTTGTAAAATTCTTCCTTTTGAATGATTCGTCCTTTTATAGCAACCTGTAAAACTACCCTTCTGTTTTTGTTGGACATTTGATTTGATCTATCATAGAGAAACTGTTGGCATTTTGACTAAATTTACCAGATGATATTCATTAAAAATCATGGATAGCAATCGGGGTTATTATAGTTTTGGAATTTTTCATTTTAGTTAATTTTTATTTCGTTTTTTTTTTTTTTTTAATTCAGGGTGGCTCTGTTAGTTTTTATTAGTTTTAGTTATTTAATAAATGCTTTGTTTTAGTTTAGTTTGTTAGTTTCGGTATTAGTTTTAGTTTTTTAGTTTTTTTTTAAATGTGTATGACTTGTGCGCAATATTTAAAAAAAACACCATGGGAGCAACGTCATCTGAAGGTGCTTTTCTATTGGCTGCTGCTAGATGACGTCACTTCTGTGTGACACACTTTCAAACGTCCTTATTCCGGTTAATATCAAAATAAATCTACTAAAAATCACATTTAAAATCATCCCCAAAGGCTCCATCCATCCATCCATCCATTTTCTTGACCGCTTATTCCTCACAAGGGTCGCGGGGGGTGCTGGAGCCTATCTCAGCTGGCTCTGGGCAGTAGGCGGGGTACACCCCGGACTGGTTCCCAGCCAATCACAATCCCCAAAGGCTCATGCATTAAATTAATTACCAAAGACTAAAACGAAGGACATTTTCATTTTTTATTTTATTTCATTAACTAAATTGTTTTTGGAATTTAAGTTGTATATTTTTCATTAGTTTTAGTTAACTAAAATAACCTTGATAGCAATATTAATCAGAATACTTGGGCAGTGGGCACATAGATCATATTGTAAGTAGCTTGAAAGTAGTTTCAGACAGACGTTGCTAGCTTGTCAACATAGCATAGTGGAGTGGTTCTTAACCTTTTTTCAATTATGTACGCCCTGTGAAATATTTTATATTATTTTTTTAGTTATATACTAACTAGTGCAAAGGATTTTTGGTTGAAAAACACAAAAGACTTAAAATAGAGCATTGTAAAAATTAAACAATTAAAATGAAACTTTGTAACTTCATTTCAGTAATCTCTTGACCATTTTGAAAATAAAAAGATGATACTAAAAAAAAAAAAAGAAATTATGTTCTGAGGTTGGATCCCAAAGCGCAGACACAAATAAGATTTTAACACTTTATTCACATAACATCAAGAGACACGAAATTAACTTGGGCTGTGGAGGTGCATAGCGAACAGAGGTAATAATCCAACAAAAACACACTTCTCAGTCAAGGTTTATATAGACAGCGAATTAATCTGGTTGGCTGTGGCTAGACAAGTGGGTAACAGGACTGACATGAATTATCTGATTGGTTGTCGACCAGATAAAGAGATTAAAGATTCCTGACATCACATAGCGTCCTTACCAGTTGAAACTAGATGCTGGTTACATCAGTTCAAAACAGACACTTGACCTCAGTTCAAAACAGACACTTGACCTCAGTTCAAAACAGATACTTGACCACATGGTCATGACCCAAACATAACCCTTGCATGACTCAAATTAAACCCTTGCATCACCCAGTCATGACAGAAAGAAAGAAATCATTAAATGAATTTGTGCACAAAACAAATTTCACCAACTGTTCTAAAAAATAAATAACTGCCTTAATTTTAAATAAAGGTTTGGAATGATTGACAGCTGATGCTATGTGGCCTATGACAGGTTGGGTCGACCATTCTGCTGCTATGGGGAGACTCAGGTTTTGTTTTGTTTTTCAGGATAATGAAGTTGAATAAAATGTATTTTATGAACTTAAATTTTACTGAAGTATTTGCATTATTTAGTGATTATTTTCAAAGCATTTTTGCGTGGTTGTGATGTTTTAATTATTCTTAAAATGTCACGTAATCCCCATTTGAGAAACCCTGCCCTAGTGGATACAAACGCAAGATTGATAAAATGCTAAATAAATGGACTACTTTATAGCAGGATTTGAAGGTCATTTGAGATTGATCCTGGTCGGGGTCGCAGCAAGGTGGAGTCTATCCCAGCTGACTTTGATAACTTTAATCTTGGGTTGTTTGTTTGGACTTTTGGTTCATCATAGTTAGTTGTGAACAAGCTTCCCTAGTTGTCATGAATAAGGTTTTGTTCTGTCGAAAGAAGCCGATTTGGTGTCAGTGGTGATTGTCTGCGAAGACAAACGAGTGAGGCGAAATTGCATCGTATTTCAAATCCCTTTCTCCATCGAGCCTATTGATCACGGAGGAGGCACCAGAAGCTAATAGGTCATTACAACCAGCGGCAGCGTGAAGAGAGGGGCTGCACGAATCATTGAAGCCAAAATAATGAAACATTACGGCGTAGCCATAAAACATGGTGCACTTGGATGTGTAAATAAAGCCTGCGAGTCGATTCTCGTGCTGTGGCGGAAAGTTGACCTTCCCTATGATGTGGAAGTCAAGGCCAATTTGGCAAGCAGCAAACTGGAGCGATGTGTTCCAACATGGAGGAAGTCCAATTTTCTGTGTCTCCATTACGCTAATAGCACTAAAAGTTCGCACGTGCGTGCGTGGCCGTCTAATGGCTCAGAACGCTTCCTACTAGGGAGCTGCCTCGCGCTGCTCGACGATGTGCTTTCCCGATTGGCAGCCTCGTTAATGAAAAGGCAATTAAGAGAATATGTTCACTTTATGGGCTTATGGGTGCCCCATCTGATTAGATGGCAACTTTGATTGCTCGCTGCCTAATCTGAAGCTCCTCAACGGAGGCTTCATGTCAGCATCGCCACGTCTGATTTTATTTGATTTTTTTTAACAAACAATATTTTTCCAAGCACTGACCTACATTTACAACATTTTTTTTACATAAAATGTTGTTCATTTATACTTTAAAGCCTATTCTTTTCATTTCATAATGATTTTCCTACCTGCACTGCTTCCTTTGTGTGAATGTGATCCTCTGATTTTTTTTTTTTTGTCTAATCAGATTTCAACCCCTGTCCTATATAATCTGCCCGTTGGCCAATGTAACCATAACTTATTCGCAATACATCAGTGTTGATCATTATTTGAGCAAATTTGTTATTTATGAAGTATCTATCAACCTGGCTGGGAGTCATTTGTATTACGTAAGCGGTTGCACTCAAAAAAGTACTCCTTTAACCGACCACATTTAAATTTGATGACGTAAGAATTTTTCTCCTCCACTAATTGGCGAGCCATAATAAAACTTCAATTAGTAAAACACGCCTGTAGCAATCTGCACACATTAATGAATTTAATAACCATCATCTCTGATGTGTTATGATATATAGGGCGATTCGATTCAGAAGGGCCCGATTCGATTTGATTCACAATTCACACTGATTTTACTTTTAGAATTTTAATTTGATTGAGAAGACATTTCCAGTAGTAGCAATGCTGCAAAATAGTCGAAGCTGCTTTCGCTTACTTGGTGTATTAGTAAAAATATGAATATTTACATTTATAATTGAATGTGTTTTTTAATGTCCAATTCTGACCTTGCTTCTTTTGGGGGGTATTTGGCACATTAATTTACGGGTGAAAAAGACGTATTAAAAGTATAGATTCATGGTTTTGTGAATCAATATTGGGTTATGAAAAGGAATATTGATTCGATATCGATATATCGGTATTTTAGACCCAGTCCCAATGATATAGTTTTGTTTTACATTTTCGTGTGCGTTTTTGTGTCGTGTTGATGGATTTGAACAATCGCTAACTGTGATGTTAGTGGTGGTAGTAAGAGGAGGATTAAGTCAAGTAAGTCTTACACTGAATGCCGAGGTACCAAATTGTAATGTGAACAGACCGCAACAAATAGAGCTGTCCCTCATCAGTACTTTTTGTGTAAAGCGAGCAAGACGCATGCTGTTTTCTCTCCATTGCAGACCATTTATAATCAGAAAGTTACCGTTGCACATTTGTTAACGCTAATTTTGACTTTTGTACTATCAACACGACGCATCTATCTGTCTTCTTGCGATGACGCTATGCATTTAACCTCAGTTTGACAAAGTCAACCTTGTCTTACAAATTTAGATTCAAGACACAATTGTCTTTGTTTGGAATGAACTCAATCTTCCATCTGGGGCCCTTGTTGTCCCATCAATACGTTTAAGTGAAAACTCGGGACTTTATGGCCACAGTCATTTGTTTGTGCAGCTTTGTGGCCGCCCGTCAAGAGAAAAATTGCACTTGAAACCAAAGTGGATATACTTTATAGCTTTGTGTTGGCACAAGCCAAGAGACCGTCTGTAATCAATGTCTTCCTGCAACTACACGGTGCTAACCATCAATCCCTTTCTGTGTACCTTTGTGTTGACTACTGATTGTTTCTACGAGGGAGTGTGAGAGAAAGTGATGGAAAGTTGGACCAGAATGTAAGAAAAACGAGAGAGATATTCACTATTTAAATACTTTTTTCAGGTATCTTCACTTTTGAGTATTTATGTGTATGATACATTTGTGCTCATTGTAGATTTTGTAAAACTGGAAATAAATTAAATACAACCAATTAGAATATGCAACTTGCATGAGGTTTGGTATGTCTACATTGACATTACCGAGTTAACACGCTAGGCCAACACAACACAGCCAAATTGACAAAGCTTTGAAATATTTACCAAGATAAATCAACCTAAAGATGTCAAAGTCAACTCTTATACTCATTAGAATTGTAAACTTACAACCAAAGTCGTTTCCAAGGCTAGAACAGGAAATAAATATGCATTCTGTTTGAGAACAATGCTGTGGCAAATGCTACATCTTCCTTCCGGCTTGCACTTCCTGATTACATGTCATGTGACCAAGCTCCACCAATAGAAATGTAAAAGACATACAATTTCAGTGGCACAAAAAACTTTGTCATGTCATATAAAATGAAAAAATAAACAAGTATGCCATGACAAGTACATTTCAAATAGTCCAGAGTTTATGCATAATTAGCTCTCCAGAGGTAACTGTGGTCTGCCGTAATAAGATGACATCATCCATGATGGCGATACACCCCAACCGACCTCACAAAAACAAAACAAAAAATAATAATAATAATAATGCCATTGATTGTCATGCATGAAAGTGGTTCAACTCTGAAGTTTTATTCTGCATTACTGTTTTTTTTGTTTTGTTTTGTTTGTTTTTTTAATACAAAATGTTATTGCTTAAATTCCCATTTGTGCGACTGCAGGAACATTTCATCTTTGAGGTAATTTGGTTCCTGTGGGTCCCGTAAGATTAGAAAACTGTCCTAAAATTGCCCTATCGAGTTAACAAATAATACACAGTCCGCAAAGGATTGCTGATCTATTGATCGTATAATTGGACAGCAAATTAAGAGCAAATTATCCTCATTCATTCAGACAGTGATGTACTGCCACAGACTGTATATATAACGATAAGCTAATCACACAGTATATGCGTGCTAAAGGAAGGACATGGTCAGTAACTTGCTGATATTTCTCTCACGTTTACGACCCGTAATTTTGTCACCATTTAAGCATTTGTCAGATGGATCGGATCAAATAGAATGATGAACCTCATCGAGGAGAACCTGATGGACACTTAAAAATTACTTATGAAAATGACTTTCGGTGAATCTTGGTATGTGTGAGGAGCAGCTCATAAAACTTGCACACAAACATTCAGCAAGAGTAACAATGTAAGAAAGTTTCAGCCTAATTGGTCCAGAGAGTGGAAGCATTATTTTTTCCCCCCAGAGGCTTATAGTGTGTTATTAGCTGATGTCTTTCCAAAATCCTCCCAAAACAAATTCTCTTCAGAGTGTCCTGGAGCTGCTGTCAGCATGGGACTCTTAATGCAGGCGGTACACATAAACCAGTATTTTAATATCGGAACTGATTTTTACGAGGAAATGTTTGCCGTGTGTGCTTACTGCTCTTAAAGTGAGTGATGTAGTGAGTGATATTGCTAACAAAGCACACTGCACAATTAACCATATCTGTTGTAGTCTCACGATTGGCCTATAGGAGGCAGTATGTTACCATATGCCAAAAAAAGAGAAAGAAAGAAAGAAAGAAAGAAAGAGAGAACAAGAAAGGGTAGTTATCAAATTTAAAGTCAAGTTTAAACTTATTAAAACACACTTTTAAACACATTGTATAGTCTGAATGTGAATTCTTGGTTCCCTAAATAAGAGGACAAATAAAGGGAATTCCAATTTGTATATTAATACAACAAAATGCTCAACTAAATCATCTAATTTTATGCGATGAAAGTGTGCTAGCTTAACGCTAACGTAAAACACATTAGACAGGCTAATGGACGTTAGCATAAATGTAACTGTAATTATAAACCTTCAAACAACTGCTACTTTAACACATACAGAGTAGCAACACATACAAATAGATCGTGCAACTTATCTTCCTCTTCCTCTTGCTCTCTAATTACGCTGCATCTATTCCAGCAGACCTCAGTGCTGCCAGGATTGTTGCCGCACGTTTCACTACACTGAAGTCATGCAGCGCTAAATTCGGACGAGCCCGTGTACTGTCAACCCGTTTGATAGTACACGGGCTACTTTGACTCAAACCCTTTTAAAAAGATCATTTCAAAGAAAGGTGAGAAATAAAAGAAATGTGATATACAGTAGGGCGTGTAAACTGTAGTTGTAGAAGAAATAGAAGCTAGGCTAACTGTTAGCTTATCTGGTAACTACTGCAGTTGCAAACTTTTCTTGTAATTTTTTGTTGTTGAAAATGACTTGTTTGCTTCCTTATTGTTTGGTTTCAAGTCACAATTTGAATCCGTAATCATAATCATTTTGCACTTAACACATCTGATAATTGAGCCTTTGCTGACTTAAAATAACTGAAATATGGTCCGATTGTCAGTACGTGTGAAGCCTGCTGAAGTGGACAAAACATGGATGGAGCAAAACTGTACCCAAGAGGGTATTAAACCTGCTCGCCTTTTAAATTATAAACCGTATGCATGCATCCTCCAGCTAAGAAATCAAATTCGGTGCCGGATCTTTCCTCGTTGTTACTGCGCTTCTTCTTTACGACTTTCTCCTCCCCTTTCTCTTAGCTGTTGATTACTCCTGCCCTAACCCTTTCCTTACCCGCCTCCCTCTCTCTGTGCCGTGACATTCACAGAGCTGCGATTGAGCGGTCGATCTGTCTGTCACAAAAACAACAAGCAGAGGCCAGGGAGGACGACTTTCATTTTGTGTTAGTTTCTTTCTTTTCTGCTGACTTACAATTACCGCCTATCATTCATTTCACAATGGAGCACAGTTTGTGCTGTGAAACTGGTTGACTTTCAAGTTGTGCTAATTGACAGTTTTCCCTCAGGAAATAATCTCAAGTGAATTCATTATTCCAGGCACATAAAACTGTTATTAGCTGTATAGGCGATGTTTACTCACCCTTTGAAGACAACACCTGATGAAGAGGAAACAGGATGCAGAAAAATATTTTTATTGCTAATATTGTACTGAAAAAACAGACTTGCTTTCCTATGTCATTCTGATTTCTACTTCTGGTTCTATTGTTATTATACTGTATACATTCTGCAAAGTGTGGTGTGTAGGCCAATTCTGGCCCCTCCTTTTTTTTCTTTCTTTTTTTTAAAGTTGGCCCACGGAGCATTTACATTATCAAAGGTCCTGTAATATTTCTTGTATTATTTGGCATTTTTCCCATAATTGGTAAATTAAAATGTCCCTGTTTATTTTTTCATGATTTTATTTTATTTTTTAATAATTAATTACCTAACTGATGTAGTAGAACATTTTAAAATACATTATTTTGACGAAACATTTTTTTTAAATCTATTAAATGTATTTTGGGTTCCCAAAAACGAAAGCTTTTAAAACAATTTCAAGATGAACCAGAACAGAGGCGACCGTAGAGCCAATTTACGTCATCTCAATTAACACCCCTTTCTCCTCCCTTTTTTGTCTTTGTTCCATCAACGTGTCAGACTGAGCTCCTGTAAGGAGGAGATAAAGCCCCCCGCCAGGGCACCGCAGCTGTCGCCTTCCGACTTCCTGGACAAGCTCATGGGACGAACATCGGGATATGATGCCCGCATCAGACCCAACTTCAAAGGTAAGCAAAGGAGCCAAGGCCAGACATGCCAGGAAGCTACTGTGGGGGAAAAAAATGCAGTCCGTTGCCCAGACATGGAGAAACAAAGCGGAGCAAATGTGTGTTGTAAGGGCCAGAAAGTGGACTACAGTCAAGCATGCGCTCTTTGAAGGCATATACACCGACTTCAATATTAACTCGACATTACAAAGCATATCTGTGACATCTATCCATCCATTTTCAATACAGCATGTCCTCGTTAGAGTTATAGGTGAGCCTACTTGATTTGGAAAATATAGATAAACAATCATTCGCACAAATAAGAAATAACAGTTTATAAAGACTACAATCTAAGTCAGTTGGGTCAAAAATAACCCCATTATGGGTCAAAAATGGACAAATCCTCGGTCAATTTGACCCAAAATTGGGTCAAAAAATTGGGTCATGTTGTATAAGACAACCAGAAAATTGGGTCAGATCGTCAGTTTGGCCCACCTTTGGGTCAGAAATTGGGTCATTTTCTATAAAACAACCCAGAAGGATGGGTGCAAAAAAAACCCCCAAAAAAACAAAACAAGAAAGTAGAGGATTTCACCAAACTTTCTGCTTTTTTGTTTTGTTCCCTCCATAAAAATAGATAAAATAAAGGGTCATTTTCTATAAAACAACCGATACAGTTGGCTCAGATCATCCACTTGGGTCAATTTGACCCAACTTTCTGGGTTGTTTAAAAAAAGAAGAAGAAGAAGAAGAAGAAAAAAAAAAGCCAATTTTGTATAAAACGACCCATAAAGTTGGGCCAGATTCTCTACTTGGGTCAATTTGACCCAACTTTGGGTCAAAAATAAGGCCATTTTGTATAAAACAACGCATAAAGTTGGGTCAGATCCTCTACTCGGGTCACTTTGACCCAACTTTCTGGGTTGTACAAAAAAAAAACAAGTAATTTGTATAAAACAAACGAGAAAATTGGGTCAAAAATGGATCGGTCCATAAAGTGGGCCGGTCCATTTTTGATCCATAATTGGGTTACTTTTGACCCAACTGTATTTAGAGTACCGGTATATCATGATCTGTATTTGAAGGATACAGAAGTGAGTTCTGAATCTCAAAATGTGTGCTTCATCCTACAGGCCCGCCCGTGAATGTCACCTGCAATATTTTCATCAACAGCTTCGGCTCCATCACAGAAACCACCATGGTAAGAGGAACTTTGCCTCCGTCTCATTAAATCTCACTGGCATCCATTTGGGATCGCCGACCGCCATTGTTGTCGGTCGCATCTTGGAAATGACAAAAACGCTTGCTTGCTTTCTAACAATTAAAGCCGGTTGCCTCATTTCTGCGCTTCCTGGAGCATAGCGGTGCAACGTTGCGAGACCAACGCGTCACTGGAGTGCGGATAATGAAGTGTCCACTCTGCAATTAAAATGAAACACTGAGAAAATGAAAAGAGAGGCTGCGCAAAGGGCTAACATGGTAAACCGGCTGCCCTTCAGGGCTTCCATCCGCGGTGATCTAACTGCTAGGTCAGCATTAGAGAGAAGGATACTGTTTATAAATGAGTGTGACAGGAGGCCTGAACCCCTGGACTTACTGTCAAAACATAACAATGCCAGTTGATATCATTGCACACACTGGCAAAGCAGTTCATCCGGGAAAAGGCGCAAAACAAATATTTTTAGAATTTTGAGAAAAGATCGTATGATGTATACCTCGCCTCACTTGTGAATGTTGACATATTTCCATGCTACAGATGGATTTGGAAATGAATTATCTATTTTTTTTCAATAAAAAAAAACTATTTTAACAGGGGTGTGTAGACTTTTTAAATCCACTGTAATACTTGGAATTCATGGTCAGAACTACACACTTAAATTCAGCCTAAAGACTGCTTCTATTCCTCGATAAGTGCTGCTTTTTTGGTTAGCAATGAAGCTCAAATGGGCTTAATTCTTAACAATATATATATATTTTTTTCAAAATGAATGATTGATCAGGCTAGTTGCAACCTGGCGCATCACTAACTACTCCCCTGTTTACCATACAGGACTACAGGCTCAACGTGTTCCTACGGCAAAAATGGAACGACCCCCGTCTGGCGTACAGCGAATACCCGGACGACTCGCTGGATCTGGACCCGTCCATGCTGGACTCCATCTGGAAGCCCGATTTGTTTTTCGCCAACGAGAAGGGCGCCAACTTCCACGAGGTCACCACTGACAACAAGCTGCTGAGGATTTTCCAAGATGGCAGCGTTCTGTACAGCATCAGGTAAATACAGTGTGGCCAATTATTTCAAACTTCAATCTGGAACTATAGCACTGCCATACTTTGTATTTAATTTGGCTCTTCATATTCATGGCTTTGAACAGAGATGGCAAATCCAGGTCCAGAAAGTAAAAATCCTGCCACAGTTTGGCCTTAGCCCCTCATGCTAGCTAGCTAGCTAGCTAGCTAGCTCCCTAGCAGATAAACAAGCACCCAGAGAGCTAGCTAGCTAGGGAGCTAAAGAGTTTTTACTTTCTGGACCTGGATTTGCCACCTCTGGCTTTGAAGTATTTTTCATTCAGATATTTATTGTATTGTGTGTTTGTATTTGTGTTCTATAATTTTTGTATCACCACCATAAATCACTTGCAGCTCACTGTGAAGCTAATGAGCGCTATAGGAAATTTCTCATAGGGCAATAGATGACAAACAACAATGTGAGGAGATGAAATCATTTGTAGTTGAGTCCGAGACATTCTGTCAAAGGAGTGTTTCACCAGTGGCAGAAATAGTGTCGCCTCTGGCCAGCGCACCTTGGCAGGTAATTACATTGCTCTCGGCACGCTCCCAAATTGCTCCCTCTCCTCCCAGCATTCCCGCCATATTGATGCCACAACAAATAAGCGGAGGCGCACAGTGCAATAAGTGGTCCATATGTGGGTTCTTTCAGTTTTGGGGGTGGATTAAACACTAACAAACAAGCGCATTGTTGCAGGAAAGATCATTTCAGCATCACACTAGCAGGGTTGGGGATATTTCATTGTAATTAGTTATTTTTTTGTTTATTTTATTTAATTATTCTTTTGTGTTTATTTTGTTTTATTTAGTTGTTATTTGTTTTGGTATTAGTTTTAGTTTTTTATATGGAGTATTTGTTGAGTGCAAGATTAAAAAAAAAAAAAGTCACAATAAATATTGTGTAATAGAATAAACTAAACAATTATCAAATGACAGTTCAACCTTCCTTATTCTGTGCAGCCGAACAGTATAACTCAAATAAAAACATTTAAAATAAGCCCTGAAAACTCATGAATGAAATTAATTGACAACAATGTAAAAGTCATGACACTTCACAACACTGTACTGCATAAACAACGAGTTCACGTCTTGTGGTTTTGTGGGTTTGAAATGTAGTAGTATGGTATGTTACAAATAAAAGTGCAGGGCCCAGGAATTGATCTTTGTGGCACTCCACAGACGCGTTCTGTAACAATCATCTAATTATCTCCATTTTTAAATAAATAAAAAAGAAACCTTTCTGGGTATATGGGGCGTTGCAAGCCAAACTACATCATCATTTCATTTTCATCCTTTTCACTTGAGATCAGCGGTAGCCACTCACTTTGTGTGTTTACAAATGGACGAAAAGGTCTATTTATGCAAGCGATTGCTCATTTCCAAGCTTTATGTCTCATTTCTGTGCGTTCTTTCGTGCCTTCCGCTGTCCCCTGTTGCAGTTCTATCTCCTGCTTTTCAATCTGCTTCTCCATCTCAGGCTGACTCTCATCCTGTCCTGCCCCATGGACTTGAAGAATTTCCCCATGGACATTCAGACGTGCACCATGCAGCTTGAGAGCTGTGAGTCTTCTTCTCGTCTTCCTCTTTTGCATGGCTTTCTTCTGTTTTTCCCCTCTTTTCCTCGCATACACTATAAAGTGTCCAATTAGGAGAGACCGGGGATACACTGTATCACCACTGAAGAGTAAATGTATTTTGTTATTGATGTGATATTCATAAATGCATTTATGGAGGTCTGGTTGATCTTTTCCTAATTGCATCCCCTGCGTCTTGGCTATTTCTGCAAGTTTTGTGATGCAAGAAAAAGCATCTCCTTTGCATTCGGTCTATTAAACTACTTTAAAACGCGATTTTCTGTTTCACTGATAAAGTCAATGGGAGAAATAATGAGCTCACCTTGCCCTGGGAAGAGATAGCATCTGCCCCTATGGAGCCAATTTCCAGCGTATAAATAATAACACTTTAATTTTGTGCGGCTGTTATGAAACATGACCCCTCTCTCTGTGCCTGGCAGTGACCCGTCCCTTTGTGGCAAGGACAAAAGGTGCTTGTTGCCCCAATACACACACAAACAAGTCAAGCTTGGCGCTGCTATCTCTGCCTGTGTACGCTTATCTGATGGCACACAAACAGAAGGTATTGTTTTGCTCCAAGCGAGTTCTGCGCTCTTTGTGCTGGAGACAATATGATTAATTTCAAAGGTGTCATGAAACAAATCCAGTTTTGTGCATAATGTAACATAAAATATCCAATAGGTAGAGGCGTTTTTTTGGTTGTTTGTTTGTTTTTTTAAATGGCCATGTATTAATAAGTAAGGCGTTTTTTTTAGCGATCATGTATAAGGTGTTTTTGTTTAAAAGGTCCATATATATATATATATATATATATATATATATAGTAAGGTGTTTTTTTTTCTTTTCTAAACGGCCCACATAGTAAGGTGTTTAAAAAAAAAAAAAAAGGCAACCTTGAACTGAAAAAAATGAAAAGTGTTTCCGCCCGGTTTCGAACCGGAGACCTTTCGCGTGTGAGGCGAACGTGATAACCACTACACTACGGAAACTGGTAAGAGTTAAGGTAAAATGTTGTTTATGAATGTGAATACCACAGAAGTCACGAGTGGATATATTTTATTTATTTATATATGGGTTTGTGACTGTGTAGTTAAACACAAACACTTCAGTACAGAATTCTGTTGCATGAAGGGCAACAGGTCCATATGTAGGTCAAATCTGCCATCTAGTGGAAGAGCAATTTATTGCGGTGCCTGTCACCATGATGTCGCTGGCATAGATAGACAGAGGCGTAGTTTTCCATTAGGCAAGGCAGGTAATTGCTTAAGGCAGGTAATTGCTTGCTCAGGGGCCCCCAGAGGGCCAACATATTTGACACAAACTGCATATCCTTCATATTAGCAGTACAGCAATGTCAATTGACCGTCTCAAATTCCCTGAGTCCGGTGTTTTGTTTTGTTTTTCTTAAAAAAAAAAACATTAAAATTAAAAAATAGTAAGACTGATTTTTTTTTTTGTAAATGTGTTTGTTTGTTTGTTTGTTTGTTTGTTTGTTTTGTTTTGGGTTTTTTTTTACATTTTTTTAAACGACCATGAAGGCGTAGTAGACATAGTAAGGTGTCTTTTTTTAAATTACCATTATAGTAAGCCGTTCTTTTTTTTTCTTTTTTTTTTTAAATGACCATGTATAAATAAGTAAGGCATTTTTTTATGCGACCATGTAAGTAAGTAGTAAGGCATTTTTTTTTTCTTTTGTTTTTTTTAAACATGAATATAGTAAGGCTATTGACTATGTATAGTAAGGCGTTTAAAACAACAACAACAACAAAAATTTTACCATGTATATAGTACAGCAGATTTTTTGTTGTTGTTGTAAATGACCATGTATAAAAGGTGTTTGTTTTTTAAATGATGTTTAGTAAGTTAAAATGGGCATTTGTAGTCAAGCTTTTCGCGAAATTTACATTTTTTTCAAACGACCATGTATAAAAAGGATTTATTATTTTTTTTATGACCATGCGATTACTAATTCTATTTTCCTGTTTTCTGACTCACTTATAAAGATTCTTGCTAAACAAATTCAAACAAAACAAGTCCCTTGAATGAAGCACAATTATTGGTGATTGTTTATGGAAGATGCAGATGTGCAATTTTAAAATGACATACTAATATGTATAATACGAATGGCTGCCGGTACCCAATCCCTTCTTGCTTGGGGCCCCTGGGGAATGTTGCTACACCACTGGCGATATGGGTGAAAATAAATTCTAAATCACAACAAAACAAAGATCGACAAGTTCCAAGGGTCCACCGGGCATTCAGGTACAGAAGTAAAAATAAATTTCACTTTCCACTTGTTGCTGTTTCATGTGATTGAACCCACAATGTGGGAACAAGTGTGTTGACGAGCACTAGTGCACCACCCAAGGGCCCCATCACCTTCGGTAGTGCCGCACGTCGAGAGGACGTTGGGAGGTTTTACTGCTACTACTGTCGCCATGGCAACATGAAAGAGAGCGGTGGGGAAAACAATAACAACAGAAGCTACCTTTGGGTGTGTGAGGGGGTTGCCAAATTCGAGGCAAATGTTTTTCTTCTTTCATGCTGAAGGGTGAAAAAAAAAAAAAACCTTATTGTGACACAACCAAAACATTATTTATATTACTTTATCTTCTGTATTCCCGTCACTCTCAAATAGCGTTTCTAACGCACCTTGCACGCTACGTCAATTACGTCCTGATGCCTCTCAGCTGTGGAGAGAAAGAGCGCCAGAAAATCATTGATTATCTCAGGAAAGCATTGCCATTCTCTTCACTTGTTACAGGAGTTGAATGACGGAGAATTCCCCTCATGAACAAGATGAAGTGGATTTTAGTGGAGTTGTTTTTCCAGCCAGTAGCTACTGGCGAGGCTAGAACAACCTGAATAATTGATGTGAGGCCTTATGGGTCCGGGTAGACATCAGTATTATTCAAATCTGTTCGGAATTCTGCATTGTTGTTGCATGTGGCATGCATTTTTAATACATCTACTGTATAATCAGGCAGCTGAGAGAAAGAAGTACAGAGCACATACAAAATAGAGCATGTGTGAGCTCTATAAATGGACTCGTACGTAGCGAGACGTTTCAAAAACTTTACAAAAATGACTTTTCTTCAATTACTTATACGTATGTATTCTGCTAAACTGCTCCGAGAACACTTTCTTTTACACTCATACACAAGACGATAAGCTTGACGTGTTCTGAAACTTTGCAGGCTACGCTGTTGTCGCTGTTCCATGTGAACTTTACTGTGACATGCGCCTTGGCAGAGGTCAGCGCGACAGTCTACACTTCCATTCCTCCCTGCGTCTAATTAGTTAAAATGTCGCTCATACGTTTGAAATCAACATCTCGATCAGGGAAGCTAACAGGAAGAAATGACGGGAAATTTAAATAGCGGGCTTGTGCTTCGTCCAGAGTATTCCATAAATAGATGCTTCAATCCATTTTCAGTCAAGTAAACACGCTTCCATGTATCATATATAGTGCTGACTGAGTGACATTTCGAAAAAGTCAAGAAGAGGTTGCAAGAGTTTGCCCCGCCAAAAAAATCCATCATTAATGGTGCAAGAAGTTTTTGTGGAGAGCACATTGAGTTGGACGTGTGAGAAATTTCTGATGTGTTTGGCTCCAGAGTTTTTAAGTTTAAATAAGTAGATGTTAACATTCTTCGTTCTTAGTAAGTCACACTGTATAATCGCTGGTGAGCTATTTTTAGGCCAGACCTGTGGCCTACTCAATACTAATGTTGTCCTTGGGGCTAACTAGTACCCATTGGCATCATTAAAAAAAAATATATATATATATATATATATATATATATATATATATATATATATATATATATATATGACAATGCACATGAACCAACAGAGCAAAAAAAGCAAAAAATGTTTGCAATGTTTCATTCGTCTTGCTCATTGTCATTTACTCTCAGCCCAGTTAAAGGAGAAGTCAACTAAAAAAAAACAAAAAAACTTGATAATAATATGTTCTATATAGCCCCAGTAGTCTAAATACGAAATTCCGGTTAATATTGCTTTGGTGGAATATAAGTTAAGCAGCAAAATCCAGCAGTTTTTATCAATATCAGAAGGCGGCCATTTTGCCACTTGCTGTTGAGTGAAAATGACATCACAGTTGCTCAGGTTTCAGGTAACAACCAATCACAGTTCAGCTTCAGAAAACAGGTGAGCTGTGATTGGTCGTTGCCTGAGCAACTGTGATGTCATCTTCAGTGGCAAAATGGCCGCCCACTGAGATAGATAAAAACATCTGGATTTTGCTTCATAACGCATGCTCTACAAATGTAATATTAATCAGAATGTCATGTTTAGAATAGTGAGGTCACATATAACATATTATTGTCAAGACATGTTTAAGGTTTACTTCCACCTTAAAATGGATCTTTGATGTCTATCGCCGTCATTGGCATTGAAGTAAAAAAAAAAAAAAAAAGGAGCTCATTGCCAGTCTCGCGGTTATCGAAACCTTTAATCCTTTCTTTCCTGCTCTTCCCACAGTCGGCTACACCATGAACGACCTGATCTTCGAGTGGCTCTCTGAAAATCCCGTCCAGGTAGCCGACGACCTCACCCTGCCCCAGTTTGTGCTTAAAGACGAGATGGATTTAGGCTACTGCACTAAATATTACAACACAGGTAACACGCCACCATTTTCTTTTTTGATTTCTTCAACTGTCACAATGAGTGATGTGATACGGCGTAAAATGCAGGCAAATTCACCTGCATAGAGGTGAAGTTCCACCTGGAGCGTCAGATGGGCTACTACTTGATCCAGATGTACATCCCTTCGCTCCTCATCGTCATCCTGTCGTGGGTGTCC
The DNA here is from genome assembly GCF_051991245.1 of Festucalex cinctus. Classification (NCBI taxonomy): domain Eukaryota; kingdom Metazoa; phylum Chordata; class Actinopteri; order Syngnathiformes; family Syngnathidae; genus Festucalex; species Festucalex cinctus. The sequence goes on from NC_135419.1 coordinate 10,339,103, forward strand.
TTCTGGATCAATATGGACGCCGCCCCCGCCAGGGTGGGCCTGGGCATCACCACTGTGCTCACCATGACCACGCAGAGCTCCGGCTCGCGGGCCTCCCTGCCAAAGGTGAGTTGTATCTTTGAAGAATTAACAGTGGGAAATGTGGGAAATTGAATTTTAATTCATGGCTTGGCAACCAAAAAAACAAAACATTCATTACAAAGCGTTTTTTTAAGTTTGGGTCTTTTAAGTTTTCATTTTTTTCTTTTGTCTATGGCATTTTTGTTGAGAGGAGTTTTGTGCTCCAACTATAATCATCTGGTACTGTATAGTTATGTACTTGTACAAGAGGCAAGTGTGTATACGAGTCATCAGATGACTTTTTAGCTTAACAGATTGTTAAGATGATCTGGCAGTCCTCTAAAACAGCGGTTCTCAAATGGGGGTGCGTGAAAGCACTCCAGGGGGTACATGAGATTTTAAAATATATTTTAAAAGTATATGTAAATATTTCTACACATATATATATATATATATATATATATATATATATATATATATATATATATATATATATATATGTGTATGTATATATATATATATGTATAAGTGCACTTGTCATATGCCACCTAGAATCAATCAATTGAAAACTGTATTTAAAATTCAGTTAACTATTTGTTTTTGATAACAGAATGTTAGTATGATCCCAAAAGATGAGACTTTATGTTGATAATAATCTGTATGTACTAAATTATTTATTTAATCTTTTTTTTTAGTTATATCTTTTTATTTCCAAATTGTTCAAGAGACCACATAAATACAAATCGAGTTCCAATGTTTAATAATAAATCATACGATGGCACAGCACTCAATTTTATTTTGTTTAAAGAAAAAAATAAGTTAAAAAAAATAAATAAATAAAAAATAAAAAAAGTAAAGCTATGTTCTTAAAAAAAAAAGAATTAACTATTTTTTAAATGAAGTTTTCAAGTCATATAAGATGGGTCAAACCATTCTGGTATGGATTGATGCTGGGTTTTCAGATTATTCAAATTGAATAGTCTACAGAATATAGCATTAATTTTATGAACTTCTATTTTTCTGAAATATTTACATATACTTTTTAAGTAAATTTTTAAAATCTCATGTACCCCCATTTGAGAACCACTGCTCAAAGAGACATTTGATGTCAAATTGTCCCAATTTAAAAGTGATTTTTGGTGTCTAACTTTAGTCAAAATACCTTAAGGATCCCGAATTGTAGCATACTTTACATGCCCTATTTCTTACCCTGTTGAAATTAGTCGATCTTTGTCTAATATAAATGAGCGGACCATGATGACTGGGGTGATACTAAGTGACAGAATGAGGCAAGGGGCTTCTGTTTGTGGAAGCAGAGTGTGGAAGAAAAAGCAAGGACCTATTTTTTTATTTTTTTTATTTTTTAAATCACTCATGGTGGCAGCACTTCAAGTGTGCGGATCCAACTTCGCTGAAGAAAAATCCCCCTATCCCAACTTCACACAGTAATTAAGTACTGTATGTGCTTTATCTAAAGCTAATCAGTGCATCCAACAAACCTCCATTTATAACTAGTATAAACTCTTTGTAATACACCAAAATGGTTATAAAAGTAGGGATTTTAGGTCAGGCCTCACACTGACCTTTGACATCATCACATGTCTGTATTCTCCTGCGTTGACAGTCATCATCATCAACTCGTTTTCCTCTGGGTGTCTTTGCAGGCTGTTCTCACCTTTCATCTGCTAAAGAATGATCCATTATTTTGGTTTCATAGCTGATATAACGGGCCCAGCCTGGAAAAGGCCGAGGCAGATGCTCGATGTCGTGAGTTCATTTTTGATGAAGTGAGGATCAGGAATGGGATTGACTGTCCTCATCCTCCAAAGTCTTCCAAAGACATCGAAAATGGGGGCACTGAGAAGTGGAGTGGTGATGAAATTGCGACTTTGCATCATTGTAGGACAAAAAATATGAGAGACAAAAAAGTCCCGGGTGAGATGAGGACACCAACGACACAGATGATGAGGTCATATTGTACCCTGCGTGACAACAAAGTCGGGCTGTTTTGTTGTCATCTGGAAAAGCAAACACATGTTCTGCTTGATCGGCCAGGGGATCAAATGTGTTTTAGGGTATGAGACTGCAGCATGTAACCATGGCAACTGAGTTTCCGCCTCGTGGGATATAACGGCTACACTGACAACTCAAGACGAAGACACATAACATGGAATTATGACCACGTTGTAATGGATTGTATGGTTGCATGCTGTCTGTTCACAACTTTAGGCAACATTAGGCACAGTTAAAAGAAAAAAAAGATGTTAAACAATATATGGTGGTTAGGGAGGAAGCAATTTGTCTGTATACATCATTCACTTAATGGTGTCCATTCTGTCCTTATTTTAACAACAAATCATCTTTCTCGCCGAGTGCATTTTGTGTCTTTTCGCCATCATCACAAAATCATCACTAATTGTCACCTGCTTCCCAGCACATAAAGTACTACTCGTGTCCCAGCGTCCTGGCAGATGGCGGAGGAAAAACATTGCCTCCACGCCATGGGCTGTAATCAGGGTTAGTGACCACCAACACGATGGAGACACCTGCTTCGTTCAGTATGCTCTAACTACGTCCATTATGTTCCATCGCTGCTGCACGCTTTGATTTCAACATCATGTTTTTCATTTGATCGTAAAGCAAAAAGCAACAACAAGTTTGTCCTCAAGGGTGACAAAACAGTTTATGACTAAATTTACGAATAGATTGAGATTATTGGGCTTCCAGGTTTATGATGTAGCGATGCGAGGTGTTTTCCTGGATGGGTTTTTTTGGGGAGCATTTAAATAATGCCATGAATAAAAATGTGGCATTAATAAAGATGAGTAAAGGAGTTTTCAGACTCCCTGGGATGTTATACTGCACTCACAGATGTAATTTTTTTTACATGACAAATTCACATTTACTTTTTTTGTTGATAATTTTAACAAACCTACCAAATAAACCGTATATGATACATATGCAAATCCTCAGGTTTATGTATTTAATATTATTAAAGTATAATTATTTATTTAAAACACATTAACTCATTCTCACACAGCCATTTTCACTGAAGCAATCCCCTTCACTCCCGGCTGTTTTTCTGCATTTTGACTCATTTTGCAAGGCCCACAGAATATTGTGTTCTATTGCTATCAAAACATGGAACCTACCAAAAAAAAAGATTAGAGTCTCTACTTTTAACAGCAAAAATAGTGTTTTTCAATCTGTTTCCGTTTTGCTGCAATTAGGATTAGAATTTAACTAAGTTTCATCATTATTCGCAAATTTGCTTAGAATTGTGGGGAAATCAGCTTGTTTTCATGATGGCCCTGGTTGCTCTCTTATACTCTGCTGCCAGCTGCTGGCCGTTTTTGTAATTACTACCATTGCTTCACCCGTTCACATCAGTTGAGAGGCTGCATCAAAGCCTTCTGTATGCTCTCGCATCAAAAAAATAAAAATAAAAAAATGAAATAAAACATATAAATACGTCTTTGGGACATGTAAAACATTTTAAATGAAACTTATTTATACGTTTTTGGAAGCAAATGAGTTAAGTATATTGCTTGAATTGCATAATCTTTTTTTTTTTTTTCTCTCTCTTTTCCATTATTTTACATTTTTATGTTTTTGGCTTGAAACTGCATGCAGACATCCCAAAAACGAAAAATAAAAAAATTATTAAAAAAAAAAAAAAGTGGTGGAAGTTATACTTTATTAACACTAAAGAAATACATAAACCTGAGGATTATGCATTTCAAATAAATATGCTTTATAAGACTAATGAATATATATCATATAAATTTTATTTGGTAGGTTTGTGTTAAAATTATCTAAAAAAAAAAAAAGATGGGAATGTTATGTAAAAAAAAATAATAATTACATAACTCTCCTGCTCCCTTCAACCTCATTGAGTGCCTATTGATAAAGCCCACCTGGCCTTATGTGTGCGATCTGCAGGTGTCCTACGTGAAGGCCATTGACATCTGGATGGCGGTGTGCCTTCTGTTTGTGTTCGCCGCCCTGCTGGAGTACGCAGCGGTCAACTTTGTCTCCAGGCAGCACAAGGAGTTCATCAGGCTGAGGAAAAAGCAGCGGCAGCAAAGAATCGTGAGTGTAAATCAAGCGGGCTTTAACACTTTGGCAAGATGGGGGGGGAAATACAAACTGCAGACTTCGTGTAAAAAAAAAAAAAAAAAAAGCTCCATAACTTTGACTTATGCCACCCGTTACGGCGAACCGCGGTATTTTTCCAGGAAGTGTCACCGTCAATACGCTACGACTGGCTGTCGTATCGCGTGAAAAAGATCTGCTCCTTTTGCTACGCCTTGTTGCCATGGTGACCAGTGACCATTTGAAGTGCCTTTTCATTCTGACATTCCGTTCAAATCCACCGTAGGCGTCGTACCACAAATGGAACTTAAAGCAAAATAGGAAAGCAGAGTATGCATCTATGTCACGACTGCTCAGTAAAATATGGTTATGTCAACTATAATGTGATGAAACATGGGCACTATCCAACAGACTTTACATGCTAAATGCTCTAGTTTCATAACTGCAACAAACATATGTACACACAGGTACACAATTGGAGAATTCCTGGTTGTGAGGGTCCACGGCCATCTAATCAGTTGCTAACTAAACCAAAAGCCATGGTTTTAAATGGGTTTCAGCAGCAAAAACATACACAAACAATCAACAAAACAAAATAATACAAATCTTTCAGCCTTCACTCAAAACCTCATTTATTTCCAACTGTGTGTTTTGATCACGTTTTATTGACTTTGCGAGCAAACATAATCAAAACCCCAGCGGCTGTTATTACGAGCTGATCCCTGTAATGCTGAAACTCTGAAGAGGTGCACGTGAGGTGCGTAAAATCAACTTATTTATTTTCTCCCCCGTTGAGAGTGTCCTGCAAGGAAGCAACAGAGAGTACACAGTAATAAATCATGTTAAAAGTATCCCAACCGTCCCTCTGCAGGTTGCACAGTTTCTACTCACAGTGATAATCTGATCGGAATGGTCTTCCCATACTTTTATAGATGAGGAAACATGCTTCTTATTAAGTACTTTTTAGCATTTGTTTAAAGTAGGGGTGTTAAAAAAAAAAATCGATTCGGCGATATATCGCGATACTCCATCGCGCGATTCTCGAATCGATTCAATAATCGGCAGAATCGATTTTTTTTTTTTTTTTTTTTTTTTTTAGGATTCACACTTGAGCATGGAAGAATGTTATATGAACGGAACATTAAGCCTTAATATTTTATTTTAATGCTGTTCAAACATGAAACAGATTACAACCTCTATAAGACTGAAATTTCAGATAAATAATACATTTTCATATAAATCTTACACTCTACAAGCTTACTGATTAGTATTTTCTAAATTTGAATGAAAAAAAATCGCAACAATCGACTTATAAATTCGTATCGGGATTAATCGGTATCGAATCGAATCGTGACCTGTGAATCGTGATACGAATCGAATCGTCAGGTACTAGGCAATTCACACCCCTAGTTTAAAGTGTCCCCGGGTAAGATGAAGCCAAGATGAACTGTATTTTTACATTATGTCAAATAATCTTTAAGCATGCCAGGATATGAATGAAATCAAATCATTATAATTATCTTCCCAAACCATATTAAAATTAAAATTCCCACTGTGTTTCTTGGAGGAACTCGCCTGTCTGAACAGGAGTGTCGAGTCGTTGCGGAACGTGAACGTCATTCCCGCTAGCGATACCACCTGCACAAATGTGACTGAGCACTGCAGCGCCTGTATCAGGGTAAAGCGTGATGAACCCTGTGTGAACCCTCAACTTTGAACCCTCACTAACTAACCAACCGTGCTGAACGTCCAATTTACCCTAACAAGCACGTTGTGTCGAGCCCACAGTAGTAAAACCTTTTTTTTTTTTTTAACCTTATTATGTTTTTTTTTTCACTTTATCCCATTGTGTTCCTTGTTTTTAGGGATTGTGCTCTACTCAATGTACATTTTTAACCCATGTTCTCTTATTTTCATATGTTTCAATAAAGGAAGGAACCATTAGTATTACTTTACTTCTTGCTACTTGTTAATAAACATATGTCAGATTTGTTGGAAGTTGGGCTTACTCAACAGAAGTATATATCAACATGGACATTCACTACAGTGGTAAAGCTTAAGCTAGTAGTTGGCATGTTAACATACTGAGTTAGCAAGATAGCAACCTGAGTACAAAAGGCACAATTGAAGGATTTTACATCATCCCATGTGCTTAGGGGGCGATTTCAAATGAGAACTGATCAAACGCTCTCATACTAACTTAACGCCTATGCTAACATATAGCATGATAGCAGCCTGAGGATAAAAGGCGCCAAAGGCATACTGGTAGCTCAGGATTTTACATCAATTACTTTTTCAAGTGAATTTAGTTAGTTAGTGCCTTTAATAAAAGGCACTAATGCAGCTCAACTACGATTTTTACGCCATACTTTGCAGTCAGGGTTTTATTTAAACTGACACTTGATGAAATGCTAATGCTATGCTAGCATATAAAAAGTACAAAAGTTTTAACTATTAATTCTTTTCTTATTCTTTTTTAAATTCACAAATGAGAGTTAATACACAATTCTGACTTTTTAACACTTAGTAAGCTAACAGGTTTAATTTGTTTTTAGAAATGTATGACAGGCCAGACCAAATGCTTTTTGCCACCCCTGATTTCTACGACTTGTCGTGTCCCTCAAGCATCTGGGTCAGTTTTTTTACTCTTTTATAGCACAAAGTGAGATTTTACTTGTTGAAATGAATCAGCAAATCAAGCTACCACTGGGTGTTGATATCTAGCACCAACTTTAGCTAGCAATAACATCTATTTGGAAAATTCTACACTTTGGGTCAAAAATAACCCAAACTTGGGTTTAAAAAATAGGGGGTGGGGGTGGGGGGAGGGGGGGGGGGGGGGAGTTTATTGGGTTATTCCTTTAATAACCCAAGCAAAAATGGGTTGTGTTGTACAACCCACACCCAAAGAATTGGGTTGTATAACCCCAAAACAACCCCTGAAAAATTGGGTTGGTTTGTACATTACCCATAAATTGGATAACTTTGTATAAAACAACACCCAAAAATTGTTGTATTGCAGGTTATTCATTTAACACAACTTTTTGGGTTAAATAACTCAAAAAGTTTGTTCGGTCCCTTTTTTTATTTTTAACTAAATTTGGATTATTTTTGACCCAACTGCGTGTAGCAACTTTTGGAACGTGACTCAAACCTATTATTATTACACATGAAGAAAGCATGTGATAATAAACAAACTACCATAACCTAATTTACCATTTTTTTCCTGTTTTTTAATACGTGTGATCTCTCTGCTCGCCTCCGCAGGACGAGGAGATGTTGCGGGAGAGCCGCGGTTTCTATTTCCGGGGTTACGGCTTGGGCCACTGCCTCCAGTCCAAAGACGGCACCGCCGTGGAGGGACCCACCGTCTTTGGCTCGCCGCCTCCCGTGACGACGGCGCACGACGGCGAGTTCCTCCACAAGCGCTTCGTGGACCGGGCCAAGCGCATCGACACCATCTCCAGAGCCGTCTTCCCGTTAAGCTTCCTCATCTTCAACATCTTCTACTGGGTCACCTACAAAGTGCTGCGACACGAGGACATCCACGCCAGTTTGTAAAGGACGTATACGTTTCTACGGATTTTGCCAGAATTTGCCTCTATTGCGGCGAGGAGCACGAGCGTTCCTCTTGGAGTTGGGAATGAACGCCACGCTGGAGAGCGTCTCCGGGTTCTCGAGGGTGTTCAAAGCCAAAAGAGAACATCAGGATTGAGCTTTTGCCTCCGGTTGGATTCCACCAACAGATCCTTGACGGTGATGTCATCGAGTGAGGACTGATGAGACTTGAATTTCAACACTTTGCGTCTCTGAATGTTTTCCAAACTTCTAACAATGGTGGCTTTTTCTACACTTTGACTTCAACAGGCAAGAGTGTCTGAAAAGGGTCTTTGATATTTACAAGTATTCTGTAAGTGGTGACTTTAGCTACTTGTAATGAGATTATATAGAGATATATTGACAGTGTACAAATTGTATAATAATAAAAGAAGCCGTTGAAAAACCCCGCACAAAGCACAACTAGGTTTTAATTTCAAGTCTTTTTTTTCTGCAATATTTGATTGAATTTCTTTTAAATCAAATAAATTCACAAATGATCACATTTGTGGTGCTCTTATAAACCATGAACCCTTGGCATTTGCATATTCAGATTTTTTTTTTTTTTTTCTCGTGGCATCTTGATACCAAGGAACTATGTTGAAGTGAGTGTTGTTCACTTCCTCTGGTCCGAATTAGGATAAGGCACTATTATCAAACTAGACTAAGTGCAATTTCTGGAGAAATTGCGTTGGAATGCTGAAAGCTGAATGCTAATAGCTGAATACTTATGAAGTAAATTGAAAGATAAATTATGTGAAATTACAAACTTTTAATTGAAGTTTAAAGATAAATGAATAAGAAGAAAACTTGAACTGTAATCTAAGATGGGATTTAATCATTTTAGAGAAATTATAATCCATTTCCTGAAACGATAGTCAGTTTGTTTCAAACCATCGCATGTACTAAAATGTGGTTTGAACCCAGGTTCTCCATGGGGGAAGAAATTGCTCTAATGACTGAGCTAACTTGCCTCGTTCAAATTCATGGCTAATGGTGTATATATTTAAAAAAATATAGCCATCTGATGAAAGCCAACATGCCTTTAATCATTTCAGTGAAATTGTAATGCATTTCCTGATATGAAAGTCAGTTGGTATACAGTTATATCACTATAGTTGCCATGGATATATTTGCAATGTACAGTCAGAGGTGGGATTCGAACCTGCAGCAGCAACTACTAAAAAAAAAAAAAAATTATCTCCATCTACTGTTGTGTAATTATTTTCATAAATACGGTACATGTTGAGAGGTCACCTAAAGACTGTTACCCTTGAAGAATTGTGTGGTGGGCCCTTGGCTGGAGACTTGCAATCAGCACCTTGCAAAGGAGGACACTATTGATCTTCTTATCTTCAGCCAAGCCTAAGAGAGTTGAAATTAACAAAGTGATGGCTTAATCGCCACCAGCATCGAAAATACCACAGATAAGATCTGCTTATGTCATTATAGTGTGCACAAACATTCAGTTTTCGGGTGCATTTGCACTATTATGGCCTGTACAAAAGAACAGTCGACAGAACAAAACCAATGCACATGTTAAATAGTTCAGTTCATTTGGCATGACTTCCCATACTACAGCTACGTTTACACTAACGCTCTACAAACATCTGGGTCAAGGACACAACGTTTTGGGTTAAAAAAGTTGAATAACCCACAAAACTACCCCAAAAAATTAATTGACCCAACTTTTTTTAGTTATTCAAAAGTTTGGGTCAAATGAAATGAATAACCCGCAAAACAACGCAATATTTTGGGTTGCTTTGTGGGTTATTCATTTGACCCTTTTTTTTTTTTTTTTTTTTTTTTTAAGTCATATACCCAAAAAAGTTGATTCAAATTAAATTAATAACCCACAAAACAACCCAATATTTTGGTTTGCTTTGTGGATTATTCATTTGATCCATTTTTGGGGGGTTAATTTAATAACACAACTGGATTGGGTAAATAACAAAACGACCCACTTTTTTGAGTTGTATTACCCAAAAAAGTTGGTTCAAATTAAATTAATAACTCACAAAGCAAGCCATTTTGGGGGGCTGTTTTATGCGTTATTCAATTGACTCAACTTTTGGAGATAATTGAATAACCCAATTGAATTGAATCAGTTGAGCTATTTAACCCAAACGTTTTGGTCTAATGAAATTAATACCCCACAAAGCAACCATTGTGTGAGTTATTCATTTGACTCAAGTTTTTGGGTGATTAGTGAATAACCCCCAAAATTGGGTTGGTCTCTTTTTGACCCAATTTCGGTTATTTTTGACCCAACAATTTTTAAGTGTATGCACACTTGTATGTACACTTACCCTTAAACGCAGTGGAGCGTCGGATTCTGGCTAATTATTTTTCCTGATATTTAAGTTTACACACAGTTTACAACAGTAGCAGGTTTTGCATATCTTTCCTCGACCAAAAAAAAAAAAAAACAACAACTTAAAAAGAAAATAGTTCATACCGCTGATGGAAAGTTCAAGCAGATGACATAACAATTGATCAACGGTACATTGCCATTGCGATGCTTCAAACAGACTGACTCGAAGGGTCTTTGAATGTCAAAGCAGTTTGTTCACATGGGTGGAGTTACAATACAGACTATTGGTCTTTAGCACATACACTTACCACTGTAAATCTGCCAAACGTTCCACAGGTTAAATCACAAATGTCAAAATAATCCAATCATAAATCTGTCTCCATATAAAAAAGGGTCCAGATCTAGACCGGAGTCTCTCTGTTTATATTCTCCCAAACAGAAAGCAACGTCTTTGACAGTATCCCCTTTCGTAGAACCACATACTGCCTCCAAAGTCAAGAGATGGTCTGCCTTCAATGATGAAGACCCCCAAGAGCACATTGGTGACAACATAAGAAGCTTTTCTAAATCCACCAACCAACCATGACCGCTTTTGCAGGCCCCTTGATTTCCGAGCCATCGCCTTTTGCCGGAAATCATCATATCTTGTCAGATCTTATTCACCGCCGGATGACTGACGGATCCCAATAACGCGGGGCCTTGGCATTCACTTGCTAAATTACGCACAACCTCCTGAGACTGTTGTGACTTAAATACATACCATCTCATCCATGATCCCCCAATGGAAGGGTGGACCCAAATGATGATGATTTATTGTCACGGGTCCTGGTTTAAAAAGGGCTGTATGCATTGTAATTCTAAAACCAAATAAAACCCAAGAAGATCTGTTATAAAGATGTTTCATCTATAAATGCTAAAAAGAAAAGGGTTCTGTAGCCATTTGATTAGTTATCGTTGGGTCATCGTGTCCAAACTTTGTCCTTGGTAATCAGCATAAACCCCCCTACCCGCCGACTCCCCACTGAACATCAATGCGGAGCCAGAGCCCAAAAGCCGCCTTTAAGTCCTCCCGATCGATAGCGCTTACTCTTCCATGCACATCAGCACATAAAATCACACACTCATGTTTATGGGGATTGTTCCATCGCGTGACATTTTTAAGCGCAATGTCACATGCTGTGATAGAGCCGTTGTGTTTCACTGCTCCCCTGCGGTTTCTCCTCTCATCCATTCATGGGCTCTCCAAGTCACAAATATGTCTCAGCTATTTTAACAATGGGCAATAACAGATGCGGTAGTGTGTATTTTATTATATAATACATTCAGCAGTGTGCTTGTGAGTGTGGATGGTTGTTTGTCTCTGTGTGCCCTGCGATTGGCTGGCAACCAGTCCAGGGTGTCCCCCGCCTACTGCCCAGAGCCAGCTGAGATAGGCGCCAGCACCCCCCGCGACCCTTGTGAGGAATAAGCGGTCAAGAAAATGGATGGATAATACATTCAGCAGTGTATGAGCGTCTTTTATGCAAACAGGCTATGAAATGGGTGCATCAAAACTTTGTCTTTTTAGGCAAAACTAACACCAACCAAAACAGTTGTTAATTTTATACGACTACATTTGGGTTATATAGCCAAAAATGTTAACCTTGTCTGTACAAATACCATCTTGACAAGGTTAGTCTTTGGCAAACATACCCTAGTATTCTTTTATTCTTGTCGTCAAAATATATTGGCCACAAGGTTTTGTTTTGTTTGTTTGTTTTGTTTTTTTGACCACAAAATATCATGTTTTACGATGATGTGTCAAGTTTGTTGTTTGTTCTGTGTATTAATCCTGAGCATTATAACGGAATCAATGAAACATAAAAGAACATTATCCTTAGATCATTGATTAGAAAGTCTTTTCTTCCCCCTTACAAAAACCAATGGACAAGAAACAGATGCATGGGAAGCTTTCAAGAGGAAATTCCACATTTCAAGCATCACTGAAAAACTCATCCTTCTGTAAACTGATTGAGAAAGTAATCCATACGTGGATTCCTTTCCGCAAATCCCTCGCTGTGCTACAATGTTCCCTGTAAGTCCGACATCTGAGAAGCATCACACTGTTGGGAAAGCTGCGGCTGCGCTTGTTTGGCTATGCGTCAACAAAGGAACAAGGAATTACAAGATTCCAAATCCCAGTAGCTACAACGAATGAATGTGAATGAATGCTCTCTCGTTATATTAGATATTCACTCGTAGCTTAGTTGTAGAGTCAATTAGGTGTGGCCAAAAAAACAACAAAACAAAAAAATAATTAATTTCATATAAATTGCCCGTATGAGTCTCTTTTTGCTCTTGAGATATTAAGTGCAAGTGACCACTGTATCTACAAATTCACAGTTGTAAACAATTGCCACCTTGGTATTAATGTGTGTCGTAAATTTGTAAAAGTACTGCATGAATTTAACATTAGCATTCTAGCGCAAACACAAGACGTAGATACTAGATAGGCTGGCTCACAAATGTGTATTGTAGCAACAAATTGACAGTGAAAAACAAGCTGAATGATGATGTGTGTAGCAAATTTGTGAAAGCAGTTTACATGCATTTAGCATTAGCATACTAGCGCTAGCGCAAGAGGTACTCGTAGCTGGTCCACGAGTACAGTGCTGCTTTGACTTATGATTCCCACAACATAAATTTATTTTTTTACCTACAAATGGACAGTGGGAAACAAGCTCAATTAAATCTCTGTGCTATTTTAATTGTATAATTGTAAAACCACTCCACGCATTTAGCATTAGCATACTGCCGCTAACACAAGAGGGACCCAGGCTGGTCCGCTAGGTACCCTGACGTATGATTACCAAATTATGCGTCTGTATTGTATCTACAAATGGACAGTGATAAACACGCTCAATTAAATCTGTGTAGCAAATGTATTTGTAAAATCATGGCACACATTTAGCATTAGCATACCAGTGCTAACACAAGAGGTAGCTAGATTGGTCCAGTAATACGGTGATGACTTGACTTATGATTGCACCATCGTATTAGTTTCTCAAGTGACAAACAACTGCTTGGTTATTCATTTATTTATTCATTTATTTATTTATTTAGGTAACAATTAAGAAGCCACAGCTGAATTCTCAGATAATGAATTATTGTTACAGCATATAGTATTGCTTCCTTCTTGACATCCTTGACACTGTTCTCCCATCTCCCAAGCATCAGCTCTTGCTGCTATTTCGGTAAACACAGGCTTTTCTCCACCTGCCTGTCTCCCCCGTCCATCACACACGAGAGTTGTAGTGAGCTTAATGCCCACGAGAGCTGTCTTCTCGCCTCGACGCTGCGACTCGGCTGGTGGAGACGAGCCAAGAGGGTATTAATGGCTTCCCCCAGGAGACAATGCCGGCACGTACACATGCATGTGTGCCGGATGTTGAACAATGACTAATTCTTCCCTATACTGCGAGAACATCCTCCTGCAGAGCTTGCCTAGCTTGTGTTTTTTGCACCTCAGATTTCACGCCGTCTTTCGGCTCACGGAAGTAAAAAACAGTAAAATCCGCAGAAAAGTCAAAAGATTTCTGTATCGATTCTCAGGTTGTCCAAGGAGGGATGGATCAGTCACAACAGGACTTTTGAAGATACTTGGAAGTTGTTCTACCTCTCCCCAGGAGTGTCTTCGTTTCTGACCACAGGATTGTTGCTTAAAGTTTGAGTGTTAAAAAAACATTTTCACATCATGGCTGGAATAATAACTACAGCGGATATAAAAGGTCTATACTTCCTGTTCAAAAGCCAGGTTTTTGAACTGTTCATAATTCCGTCTAGCTTGACCCATCACCCATCAAGTAATCATTTTCTGCACGTATTTGAGTACTTGGCAAAACTTCCATCTGTAATTAACTCATTTGCTCCCAAAAACTCATAAGTACGTTCTATTTTAAATATTACCATGCTCCCAAAGACGTGTTTATGCGTTTTTTGTTTGTTTTGTTTTGTTTTTATGGTAGAGCATAAAGAAGGCTTTGATGCAGCCTCTGAACTGAAGAGAATGCTTGAAGCAATGGTAGGTGTTCCAAAACGGCCAGTAGGTGGCAGCAGAGTATAAGAGATAAACCAGGGCCATGTTTTTCCCCATTGTTTTAAACAGATTTGTGAATAATGATGAACATAAGCTATAGTCTAATGCTTAATTGCTGCAAAACTGAAACAGATAGAAATTTACTTTTTTTTCCCACTGATGAAGGAAGAGACTAATCTTTCTTTTGGTAGGTTCCATGTTTTGTTTTGTTTTAGCAATAGAACACAATATTCTGTGGGCCTTGCAAAATCCAGTAAAACAGTTAAGATTAAAAAAATCTTTTTGCAGCAAAGTCTTCAAAAACTGCCTTTGTTTCAGCTTTGTGGTTGACCATGAGATTGATTCAACACATTTAATTTACTCCGACTTCCTTCTGCATTCCGAAATGGTGGTAGGTTCATTAACGCTGCCTCTGTCGTGACAGAACGTCGACATATTTAAGCGCAGAAGTTTGTAATCAGGCTTGCAATGTTGGCGGAGTCGCCGTTCATTTGGAGCAAAAAATATCTGAGGAGTTGTTTCCTATTTAAGAAGCAACTGTGAGGAAACTGTGACAATCAAAAAGGTCAGTCGGCGCTAATTAAACGAGGACCCGCATTTAAAAAAAGACGCTACTTTAAATACCACGTAATGCCAAAGACAGCATGATAATGAATTGTGATGCTTCTTAAGGTTAGCCTTTCTATCTTCATTGTTTTGTTTTTTTAGGGTAGGTCAAAAGCAACGCCGAACGTGCAAGACCCTGTCAGTCTGCTTCCTCGTCTTCTTTCTCACACTAAATTAGTTTCAAAACGACCCGGTTCACCTCTCACATACAAGGGCTGCTAAAAAATACAACAGTTTGGTCCTGTAGGGGCTCTCTTGTCTCACAGCCTTTTGTTTAATGTATTAGCATGCTGAAATTTACATGAAGGTTCTAAAGAAATCAATAGGTCGCTTGCACATCGTAATGCATCATGGGAGTTTTTCCTTCGGGCGCCATATTGGGTGTCCGCCGGTTCACAAGGTACACTCGCGAGTTACACGGTAGAGCTTATCAACCTGATGTAATTTTCGCAGTATTTTCACGATTTACCGGAAGATCAAAAACAACGATACAGGCAGAAGGTGTCTCTGTGTGGCGGGATTGATCCTAATTACGTCCTGACCAAGGGTGATTTTTTTTTTGACGGAGAAAGCTTGCTGGCCAAATGTGACATCTCTGGACATCTTTCCCTACCTCGTGTTGACAACATGCTCCATAAAACGCCAACAAATGCTTGGAGGCTTACAATTATTTTGTAAGCGGGTGGATACAGAGTGTAAACTTTAACATCGCATCAGAAGAAACTGTTGCTGTTGCACGTAAGTAAACCACATGGTGTTGGTAATTCTGCACACAAAAATGTTGATTTGTTCTCAGGCTTCCTGTTATCATTGTGTTTACATGCACAGCTGGGTTTACCTGATGTGGTTTTTCTAATCATTTTATAACAGGCAAATATGGCAGAGCGTATAAGAATAAAAAGTAACTATGCACAGCCTCCCCGTGGCTTAATTAAATTTAATGCTACCCTTTCACTAGTTACATGTTACTTAATCAACTTATTCTAAATGGGTAAGGTTAACCACTCTCAGAGGACGTATTTTTAGTTTCAGTTTCCAGTACAATAAAACGTGTTCATGGTAACTACTGAGCATACTGACAGCTTTTCTTATGATCTCACGGTTAAGGAGGCTGTCACAACACCCAATTTCTGTCTGGTGCCAGATGGCAACAATTCCCATCACTTGTCACGACAACACCAATAGTATTACCAGGTATGTATGGCTTTACTTTTTGTAGTTTCTTATTTAATTCTATGTTTCATATTTTCATTACAATGTTTGTAATATTTTCAGATTCAGGCACAGATGAGTTTAACTGGACGGACTTCTGCGACTTTGTGGTGTGGACAAAGTGTGATTGAGCGAGTCCACCCAGATCGCTCGTTTTGGCCAGCTGGAAAAGCCAGAGTTTTTTTTTCCCAAAATCCCCTCCTTACCTGAACTGCTCGGGAGAGCATTTACTAGATCAGCAGTGGACTTCCAGTGTTCCTGCTCAGCCGCTGTCACCTACCACTTGCTCATGTACTTCAAAGATGCAGAATAAAGTAGTTTTTTGTGCTGCAGCAGATTGTAAAATCAAATGATATCACTTGAAGTGTGCCAATCTAGACTGCCAAAAGGACAGTGGTTTTGTGACAAGTGTGAAACAAGGATTATTGGGAAAACTGTAACACAGTACTGGTACTTGTCTTACATTAAACAAATTTAAAAGAGCAACTTTTTCCTCTGTACATAGCATAATGAAAGTCATTGCGTACCCCATCAACATTACATCATACCGTCATCAGGATGGTAGGCACCTGTGCTAAAATAAACTACATTAATTAACAGTTCAATTTTTAACCCTGAAATTACTACATCTAATCATTATTCACTTCATTTTTTGTGCTTTTAGAAATAATAGAGATTTATGCCATTACTTTAAGAGGGACCATATTGCACATTGAGCCAAATCCTGTCATTTGTATTATGTATAGCTTTGTAAACAAACCCAACAATAGAATTTGTATAAACGCTGCCTTTATTAGCGCCAAACAAACAGTCGCATGTTGTCCTCCTCCAATGCTTTGATGCTCGCCTTCGTTTCCATCATGTCATTGGCAATCAAGTCGGTGTGGCATGAGATCCTTAAAGGAAAAAAAATAATAAAAAAATCACAAAAAAATACGGTACCAGTAATAGGTTTAATATAGTAAAGTAGTATAGTTTTTTTGTCAGTGTAAAAGAAATGTACACATTTTGTTGCATTTTTTAATGTATGAACATTGCTACAGGCAAATACTTATTTCTATAAACACTTCCAAATGTCTCTAAAATATAAGGTGCGTGTACACACACAAACAAACACATACATTCACTCATGCATACAATATATCATGTAATGAATTCTGAGTGGCATACCAGAGTCAATGATGTCAGCAGTACTTGAGGGTACAGGTTACTGGAGCCATCTGGCTGCATAACTGCAACAATCTCTGCCACTTCGAGTCGTCTTTTCTTTGCTTGTCTCTCCTGTGCACGTTCATATCTTGGCACCGACTGGGCTGAGACATAGATGTTGTAACTTGGGACCCAACTTTAATGTTGGAGCCCAGTCGGGATGATTGGACAGAAAAACGGGCGCAGGGCGACCTGTTAAAATAAACAAATATATAAACAAATAAAATATGGAAAGACTGGTTATTTTACCGCAGTAGGGTGGCCGTGAATAAGTTCTTTAGCATGATGTGTAGGCTACCGGGGGTCTGTTTTCTTGCATCACCCCCGGGGGTCTGTTTTCTTGCATCAGCCCCTTCTGTCTCTTTTTTTTCCAAGTTTACATTTTGCCACCAAAAAACATGTTATCGGCATTAAAAGCCCAAGACTAATCAATCCAATTTCAGCAGTAAACACTTTGCACTGGCACTACTTGGGTGAAAATGTTCGATGTTAGCTTTCGGCTAACGTCCGCTAGCCAGCTTGTACTACCGAACTTGCTTGCTCATGAATCCAAAACATAAGCAACTTGCCCATATATGGGCGGTCGAAACGTTATTAATCCTCATGCATTAAATAAAGGTAAACAAGCTTACCGCTCACAAAGTGATCGCTGCACACACGAGCCCAAAGTAACGACTTCCCTCCGGAGTCCGCACTCCTCTGTCTCCAGGCCCTGGTTCCTAATTATTTTCGGAATTCGGAAAAAAGACCGACCATTTTCCCCCTTGGCTTTGTTCGAACAGCCAACGATGCAGCAACAATGTACCATTTTAAACGCAGAAAACAAACGTGATAGATACGTGTTAGACCGAATCGCTACGTAAATGGAGGCCACCCAGCATGGCGACTACGAGAAATCCGAGGCGGAAGTGACGACATGTGCAAGCGACCTATAGCAATCGACCCAATGCACAGCACATTGCAACAGCCTTCCACTTTGATCCACTTCGGACACTGACACAACAATACAGTCTTGTCAAGTACTGTAACATGACGGAGGCTGGTTAAGGTCTTTATCTGCAATCTGCCATTCTTGTTGTTGCCCCTCTTGTGCTGAGTTGGGCGAAGATGCAGCTAGAGGCAAGCAGAATATGATGAACTCTTTTCTTCTTTTTTTTTTTGCCAAGAACCTCTTTGACGGCAGGAATTTTTGTTCTGTACATACTGTTGACAACAAAGTGAATCCATTCTGAGTGCTGACTACAGTAAGACCGTGACATCCAGAGTCGACCGCGTAGCGTAAGTGCGGTTCTGCTTTGAAATGAACGACAAAGTCACAATGACTCGTTCTCTTGCATAAGGGACTTTGCTGACAAAAGAAAGACACTCTGACATGACTTGGAAGTTGTCTGAAAACTCTGAAATTTGTAGACCGGTTATCTGCCTCTTGGTTCCAGGTAATCAAAGTTATTGCTTAGAATATCTTAAAGTCTGTGGGGGGACCTTGAAACCTGTAAAGCACTGAAAAGGAGATCTCAGGCCACAGTGTGACTTACGATACACGACTACAGTCATGAGAACTGCAATCAATGGGACTATAGTTGTGGGGGAGTCCATCATTAGCGCGATAAAATAGAGACTACAACCGACATGTGGTGGACTAAAGTCATGAGGATTACAAAGTGATTGCGTCTAAATAAGTGGTGTCCAAACTCGGTCCTCAAGGGCTGGAGTCCTGCAAGTTCTGGATGTTTCCCTGCTCCAGCGCACCTGAAGATCATCAGCAAGCTCTGCATAAGCCTGATAATGATCCTGTTATTGGTGCGTTGAAGCAAGGAGACATCCAAAACCTGCAGGACTCCGGCCCTTGAGGACCGGGTTTGGACACCATTGGTCTAAATTCATTAAAACTACAGTCATGGGTACTACAGTCTTTGTCAGAGGTGGCAAATCCAGGTCCAGAAAGCAGAAACCCAACCCCCATTAGGCTTTAGCCACAGGTGCTTCTAATCAGCTGACAGGTAAACGAGCGCCATGTGTGCGTGCCCTAGCTCGTTTACCTGCAGGTTGAGTAGAAGCACTTGTGTTTTAAGCCAATTAAGCCAAACTATGGCAGGATTTTTACTTCCTGGACCTGGATTTGCCACCTCTGGTCTTCGTCGTGGAATCACTATACGTAACTACAGTGATGTGAACTGCAGACATTTGGAAGAAATATGATCTGTACAGTAGTGCTTTATTTGGGGCTACTGTCACGTGTTGGACAGTCTTTGGAACGTCAATCATGTACTGCAAATAGGACAACACTGACGTTGACTGTAATCATTTAAACCAGGGTACCCCAATTCCGGTCCTCGAGGGCCAGAGTCCTGCAAGTTTTCCATTTGTCCGCCTACCACCACACCTGATATTAATGATAAGGATCGTTATTCGGCACGGTGTGTTGGTAGGCGGAAAAATGGAAAACCTGCAGGACTGCGGCCCTCGAGGACCGGAATTGGGGAACCCTGATTTAAACCATAGGTGTCAAACTTCAAATCCTCGAGGGCCGCAGTCGTGCAGGTTTTGGAGGTTTTTCACGTTCAACACAGGTGATTCATATTTAAGCTCATCAGCAAGCTCTGCAGGAGGCTGATAATTATCCTGATCATTGAATCAGGTGCGTTGGAGTAGAGAAACCTCGAAAACATGCAGGACTTTGGCCCTCGAGGAACGGATCTTGACACACGTGATTTAAACTTTGGTTTTTAGGAATGTGATTATGGGGACGACAGTCATTCGGACTAGAGAACCACTTATGGGCACTAGCAGTCTGTTTTAGAAGCTCTGACTCATTTTCTCTTTTATCTCTTCAATTTTTTCTCCTTTATTGCATTTATATATATATATATGTATGGAGAGGAGATTTGAACCATTCCTTCCATTGTATTATGGGGAATGTGAGGTTACTATCCAACAAAATAGATGATCTAATGGTTGATAGAATACTGCAGTTGTTTGTTTACATTCAA
This sequence comes from Festucalex cinctus, assembly GCF_051991245.1. Lineage (NCBI taxonomy): Eukaryota > Metazoa > Chordata > Actinopteri > Syngnathiformes > Syngnathidae > Festucalex > Festucalex cinctus. The sequence continues at coordinate 10,359,261 of NC_135419.1, forward strand.
CCTTCAGCTGCAGCAATCAACACGAGTGAAGTCGTGCACGCCGTTATCACTTTTTTGGCATCCCATTGCCCTTATCGATGGAGATGTCAAACATTTCCCTTATACATTTTCTCCATATTACAGTATTTATTATTATTGTGATGAACTCCAGCTACCTTGCGTTTTAAATAGCAATTACAATATATATAAATACAAAAATGCTGTTGAAAATATGGTATTTGACAATATACGACTTACACTAGTCTAGAGTGCTCACACATTCGTCACAGTTACTTCACCCGCGAATGTGTCGGCTTTGGATTTAGAACTTGCTTCACGGCTCCCACGTGCCCACAAATAATCAATTAACTCTGCTGTAATTCTATATTTAAAAACGAAGACAACAAGAAAAAGTGTGCTTTATATTTGTTATTCATTTGGGGCTGCGAACATAATCAGGTGCGCACTAAATTCCACTTTCAATGCTCTTCTTTTCATGGGTTCAACCTAATTATTCCTTTGCTACTGGCTTCAAGCGTAACAGAGTAATGAGCAGAGGCCCTCAGGTCTGTAAACAGTGGGGCGTATATGTGGAGCAACATGGAATTGCTATCATGGGATCTGGGATGCCTGGTTACCATGGTGATGCTGTTCATAAAATCCTGCATCTTGGACTGTTTTTTTTTTTTTTTTTTTGGATGCGTGGAAGCTTTTTGAAATTCACAGGAAGCTCCATATTTTTTTGTTAAGGTTAAACATGATGCCAACGCATATAAACATAGAACGTTAAAGTTTTGTGCCTCCCAGTTGGAAGTTCCGGGTTTGAATCTCTGCTTTTCACGGCAGGTAATGAAGGAAAAAAATAAATAAATAAATAAAATAAAAGAGTAGTTTGGACGGAAGGATGGTTTGTAAGCTTTATTGTGGCAGGTGATGTATTTTACAGAAGAGCTACATTTGCGTCTGTCACAATAGATCACAAAATTGTGTCGTGACGTCCCCTCAATTATGGAAGAAAAGGGAAGGCGATGGATGGCTGTCGGCGTCTTTATAGGGCAGACAAAGCAAAGCGATCAGTCACCGCTCTCAATTATTGGTTTACAAAAACAAACAGATCTGTTATTTGTTTGTTTTTACAAGCACAAAACAACACATTCAAAAAACGCGCCCATCCATCATGCAGAGGCCAACGCGTCAAATTGAAATCTGACATTTCGAGCCTCGACGCCTTCACTCACTGGATCTCATATGAACTATAGCAAAGTGACAAATGGTTTGCGTCAGGCTTGTCCCTGGTGGAGGCCCCTGATCAGGCGACATTTTTCTGAAATGTCACATTTGGTGTTCTTTTGAATACAGTCAGAGAGGACGGACATCTTGTAGCATCTTTTTTGGGGGGCATCAATTACTTTTTCAAACGGTTTATCTTCCATTACACTGACTAAAAACTTAACAGTATTGCAGTCACAATCATTATCAGAGAGATAATCAATTCCAGTTATGTGGTTATCGTGTCATTTTGAAAACCGTGTTTACGCGTACTGCTTTTTAAAATGAAAAACCGGCGTGCCAGCAACAATTAGCAAATAATCAAAGCAACAGCTGCCTTGTTGCATTCGCAGAAAATGGCAGAGAGGCAGAGCAAAACTCATCTGTCTCTCGGCGTGTGTTTGTGAGAGGGGAAGCGATTTCACTAGACAAAGCATCCTCCATTCATTTGATTTCATAGCATGGTGTCAAATTAACAAAGCAATCTGTACTTCATTTAACGGCTGTGATGAACTAGTCTTTTGTGTGTGGATAGTATACGCTGTAATAGAAATCAGAAACCTTGACAGTTTTCTGGGTGGCTGAAATTGATTAGTAACGTTTCAATCCATTTAAATGGGGAATTTGTATTTGAAATAAGTGAATTGAAGTCATCAAACGTTTGTACACTCGTGCAGTGCTTTGTTCAATGTTCTGACAAAAGGATCGATTATGCCTTAAAACGTATGAGAAAGTGTATTGCATAACATTCCGATTAAATCATATTCATGTTGCGCTTCTCCCGGAGTTATAGGTCGCTTGCACATCGTAATGCATCATGGGAGTTTTTCCTTCGGGCGCCATATTGGGTGTCCACCGGTTCACAAGGTACACTCGCGAGTTACACGGTAGAGCTTATCAACCTGATGTAATTTTCGCAGTATTTTCACGATTTACCGGAAGATCAAAAACAACGATACAGGCAGAAGGTGTCTCTGTGTGGCGGGATTGATCCTAATTACGTCCTGACCAAGGGTGATTTTTTTTTTGACGGAGAAAGCTTGCTGGCCAAATGTGACATCTCTGGACATCTTTCACTACCTCGTGTTGACAACATGCTCCATAACACGCCAACAAATCCTTGGAGGCTTACAATTATTTTGTAAGCGGGTGGATACAGAGTGTAAACTTTAACATCGCATCAGAAGAAACTGTTGCTGTTGCACGTAAGTAAACCACATGGTGTTGGTAATTCTGCACACAAAAATGTTGATTTGTTCTCAGGCTTCCTGTTATCATTGTGTTTACATGCACAGCTAGGTTTACCTGATGTGGTTTTTCTAACAATTTTATAACAGGCAAATATGGCAGAGCGTATAAGAATAAAAAGTAACTGCACAGCCTCCCCGTGGCTTAATTAAATTTAATGCTACCCTTTCACTAGTTACATGTTACTTAATCAACTTATTCTAAATGGTTAAGGTTAACCACTCTCAGAGGACGTATTTTTAGTTTCAGTTTCCAGTACAATAAAACGTGTTCATGGTAACTACTGAGCATACTGACAGCTTTTCTTATGATCTCACGGTTAAGGAGGCTGTCACAACACCCAATTTCTGTCTGGTGCCAGATGGCAACAATTCCCATCACTTGTCACGACAACACCAATAGTATTACCAGGTATGTATGGCTTTACTTTTTGTAGTTTCTTATTTAATTCTATGTTTCATATTTTCATTACAATGTTTGTAATATTTTCAGATTCAGGCACAGATGAGTTTAACTGGACGGGACTTCTGCGACTTTGTGGTGTGGACAAAGTGTGATTGAGCGAGTCCACCCAGATCGCTCGTTTTGGCCAGTTGGAAAAGCCAGAGTTTTTTTTTCCCAAAATCCCCTCCTTACCTGAACTGCTCGGGAGAGCATTTACTAGATCAGCAGTGGACTTCCAGTGTTCCTGCTCAGCCGCTGTCACCTACCACTTGCTCATGTACTTCAAAGATGCGGAATAAAGTCGTTTTTTGTGCTGCAGCAGATTGTAAAATCAAATGATATCACTTGAAGTGTGCCAATCTAGACTGCCAAAAGGACAGTGGTTTTGTGACAAGTGTGAAA